>NC_090184.1:27117229-27392229 GCF_024679245.1 Pseudorasbora parva
ATAGGGATAAAAAGTTAAAGCTGTTTAAAGTGAGAAGGAATAATAATAAGGGGACAGTGGGAACCCTGCATTCACTGGATTACTAATAATCTACAATGACAGTCTATGTCAGTGAGAATGTGAGCCTAATTTTTAGGAATTATGTTATATACATATATCATTTATATATAATAATTCTAAAAAATTGTATTGTATGTTATTAATAATGTTAAAATGTTATACAGTTATTTAATAATATAATTATGTGATATTTTATATCTTTTATTTACAATTATTTGGGTAATACACTGTAAAGAAATTGTTGGTTAAACTTAAAAAAGTAAGTAACTGTTACGTTGCTGCATATGACACCATAAAAAAAGACTGGACCTAATGTCAAGACATCCAGGACAACATGGGTATTTTCTTTGTCCCAGTATCTCCCGAGTCACCATCCTCATACACTGCAGCGGTGGATTGTCTGTGGGGACTCAGGCAGGGTGGACGGCCGCTGGAGAGGTATGTGGAGGAATTTACAGAGCTGGCTTATCTGGTGAACTGGCCCGATGCCCCGCTTAACTCAGTGTTTTTGATAAGTCTGGGTGAGGACACAATTCGATTTCTGGAACCTGCTTGTTCCTATTCCCTGGTTGAAACAATCAATCTGATTTTGCTCATAAATTGTTTTGAGTTCGAAATCGAAGAGACTGTGTGTCTTCCTCATCCAGTCCTGTCAACAACACCTGCGGCCTGGCCAGTTCGCCAGCAGCCGGGTTCCTCCACCCATCCCTCCAGTGGACCGTCCGGTGAGGTTCTGCCTGCCCAAAGGCCAAAGAGGCAGAGGAGGGCCATCAAGAAGCCCTCGCCTCCAGCCAAGATGGCTGCACCAGAGCCACAGGAGCAGTGGCTAATGAGTTTTGGGGACTTACCTCCATGTCCGCCGGATTCCGCTCCAGGCCTTCCAGACTCTGCTCTGTACCTGCTGGACTCCGCTCCTGTCCACTGGACTACACTCCAGCCTTTCTGGACAAAGCTCCAGCCCTCCACGAGCCCCCTCCGGCCCTCCACAGCCCTTCCCGAGCCTTTTTTGGGGGGGGGGGGGGTCCTACTGACCGGCGACAGCCTCTGACGTCATCGACGTGCGACCAGGAAGTATAAAAGGGCGCCTTGCAAACACATCCGCATTCAATTCGTCTGAAGGGACTGTTCGCAGGCAGGCCCCGAGGCATGACAAAAGTGACGCAGCGTCTCTTTCCCTGTTCTCAGGGAACTAAGGTTACAGTCGTAACCGGGGACGTTCCCTTTCGAAAGGGAACTCGAGCTGCGTCAGCTGACGCTATGGGGAACGATATACCCACGCCGCCATGCCGAGGGGAGTGCATGCCTACTGGCCGTGACAATTGTCAGGACAAGCAAATTCAACTGAAATGCCTGAACCACCCCCCCTCTGGTCACATTTAGGCTGTCAGTGACAGCATTCCCTACGGTCATAGCCCGAGCCATGGCCTTGGGGCACCTTCATGTACCCTAACCTGGCCGCTCAAAGGCCTGGAACCACCCTGTTCGACAGAAGGGATTCTTTTAAGGGAATGTGGCTAGGGGACCCGAGGGCGCCCCAGCCAGTCACTATTCGGGAAGAATTTCACCGAATGCCACCAGGGCGGCTTGACCTGGCGTCACTATGCGGGACGCTTCCGTCTGCCAGCCCAGTCTGCTCATCACAGAGCCTCTGGAAACTCGCCTCTAGAGAGGCATCCAGCTGAGGGACTGCGAACTGGCAGTGTCTGCCTCAGGCCGGAACTCAGAGACGGGCTATCCTGGAAAACAGCGCTCAGCGTAGTGCTTTCCGACCCTTGCTAGCGAGGGGAGTCAGCTGCTCAATCCTAGGATCTACCGAGCACATATATTACAGGGGTGCTCAGGAGGCCTGCGAAGGCCTACGGGCTGATCTACCAGGGAGGCCCCGAGGGGCCTACGACCAACTGACCAGGCCCAGGTGGCCGTAAGCTCACAGACAACCCTCTAAAGAGGGGAGCTCTTAAGCCTGCCTGGTAGGTACCATGCTGTAGGTAACCTATGCAGGTCCCTGTCCTGTAGGGACCACATAACAGCAGTGAAAACTCGTCGTGCTAGGGTATGCGCCCCCCCATCAGGTGCTGCCGGCTCGGACCGACGCCTGATGGCAGGAACCACTAGCTGTCAGCTTGAGTTCCAGTTCTGTGTCTCCGTCCAAGGAACCCGTTCCCCCAGGGAGGCCCCGCAGGGCCTACTACCTGCCAGGCTACTCGTAGCCGGCACTGCGGCCGGGGAACGACCTCAGGGAGGCCTGGTGAGGCCTGCTACCTGATAGCAGACCATTCCGGCCGTCCTGGCTAGTCACCATGCTCACTGTCATAGGCACCGGGAACCGGGGCTCACCTCCGGGAGGCCTCGCGAGGCCTACTCCCTGTCACCCGGTGGCCAAGGCCCTGGACCACCCCCTCAGGGGAAACCAGATGAGGCCCGCTCCAGACGAGGCCTACTGCTGCCACAGCAGGCCCTCAGGGAGGCCTGGTGAGGCCTACTACCTGCCGTCTGCCACCTGAAGCACGGGAATACCCCAGCAGGCCCTCAGGGAGGCCTAGGGAGGCCTTACTGGCTGGGCTTGTAGCCATGCCAGCGACGCCCGCTCGCTGGCTGGTTGGCCGGCCGCTCCACGTCGGGCTGACAGTGGCTGTCTGCTTGGCTGACGAAGAACTAGTCGTCCAGTTACCACCTGGGGACTCATCCCCTGGGAGGCCCTCTCACGTCCGCTCATCATTGGCCCCGCCCGGCCTGATGTCAAGCGCCGAGGGAAAGGGTGGAAGGAAGGGCTCGCCTACTACCTCCGCTTCGCCCTCGTAGGCGGGGTTTCCCCCCGCCTACGCTGGTTCCGGTCTTCGGCACCGGCACCCTTCCTCCAGTTCCGGGTGTCCCGCCTCTTTTGCGCCCTACTCCGCCATGGAGGGGGCGCCCGAGAGGCCACACTCGCTCGCTGGTCTTGCCTCCGGTCCTCGGACCGTGACGTACCAGGGACACCCGCCTGCCTGGGCGCGGCCCCAGACCTCAGTGGGATGCAGGTCTTAAAAGCCGCTGAGCGCGCCTTCGCCTCTCTAAACCTTCCCACCACCGCCTCGACGGAGGTGCCGAAGAGCTCAGAGGGCGAAACCTGGGCATCGAGGAGAAAGGACCCCTCTTTCCCCCCGATGTCCGCAAGGTTCAGCCACAGATGTCTCTCCGTGGCCACCATAGCCGCCATCGACCGTCCGATGGCGACTGCTGTTTGCTTGGTGGCCCGGAGAGCTAAATCTGTGGTGCGGCGGAGCTCAGCCATCGCCTCAGGGGGTAGGCCACCCTGGCGTTCCCCCTGATCGAGGTCCCTCAGCAGGTCGGCTTGGTAAGCCTGCAACACCGCCATGGTGTGCAGCGCCGCCGCCGCCTGACCTGCTGACGTGTACGCCCTGCCGTTTAACCGTGAGGTCGTTCTCAACGGCTTAGACGGCAGGGTGGGAGTTCTTAATGTCGATGCCCGGCCAGATGCGAGATAGTTCGCAAACGTCTCATCAACTGGCGGCATCGACACGTACCCCGCCTCGGCCACTCCCTCCACATCAGCGAAATTCACCCGCTGATGGCGGAATAAGCGAGCCGAGAACGGGGTTCTCCATGCCCCCGCGATCTGCTCATGGAGATCGGGGAGGAATGGAAGGCTCCCAAGAGCTGGGGGGTTATGGCCGGAGAGAAACCGATCGTCCAGGCGATTTGGACGAGCGGCTCCTCCCCTAGCGCGCCGCCACGGCAACTGTAGCCGATCGGCGGCCTGCTCCATAACCTCCAACAGCTCCCCGTACACGGGGCAGGATGGCTGGGAGGGTTCGGCCTCGGTTGCTTCACCACCCTCCACTTCCATCCCTTGCTGATGTGGGAGCTCCTCGGCCGACGATAAGGAGGAGTTATCACCCAACTCCTCCTCCGGCGGCCGCCCCTCGTGATCTGGCCCTTCGCCGAGTACAACCTCCGTCTCTAGACGGCGGGCCAGATCCAGCTGGGAGCCCCAAGACATAAGTCGCTGCTCAGCCTCGGCCGAAGCGGGACCACTCCCAGCCGCTGGACCCCCTTCCCTCGAGAAGAGGGCCAGATGAGAGCGGAGCGTCTTCAGAGACAGACGCTCACAGTTCGCACAGGAGGCACTTTCCTCAAGAACCTCCCGTGCGTGCTCCTCACCCAGGCAGATCACGCAGAGTGTATGTGTGTCCTCAGGTGTGAGGAACCTGGGACACGGGTCTGCACACTTTCTGAAGCCGTGCTTCGTCTTGTGCGCACACTTAGACATGATGCTCTTTTTTTTTTTTTTTTTTTGAATCAGACAAACAGTCCCTGAAGACGAATTGGATGCGGTTGTGTTTGCAAGGCGCCCTTTTATACTTCCTGGTCGCACGTCGATGACGTCAGAGGCTGTCGCCGGTCAGTAGGACTGATGTGATTGGATAAACGTTTCAGACACCGGTCACGCTGGAGGCGTTCCCCATAGCGTCAGCTGACGCAGCTCGAGTTCCCTTTCGAAAAGGGAACATACTTTGTTCTTATATTTTCATAAGTATATGCATTCTTAAAAAAAAACAGTCCCATTTTTAAATGTATGTATACACTGCAGACTGTTGTCTGTCCGGATTTGTGTATAAATGCAAGATAACCCTAAACCTACCCGATAGTGTTAACAAAAGCAAATGTGACAAAAATAAAATTGTGTCCATGTATTTTTAGCTTGTGTTTAGAACTCGTCTTTGAGCTCTTTTATCATGTCTCGTTCTTCATGGGGTTCGTTCTCGAGCTTTTCGCATTGCAAATACAAATCTGTATCAGCTGAGCTATCGAGCAAATTTGGTGAATCAGAAAAGGAGAACATGGAGCTGTGAAGAAAACTTAAAACTGTATAGACTAAAAAAAACGATAAAAAATGCTGTTTTTCGGCCTAGTGTTCATTTCTGTTGGAAACTGCAGTGTGTATTGGTACGTACTTTGTGGTTTGTCACAGGTACATTTTGCCAACGAGGTTGCTTGTTTTGTGAAAAAAAAGATATGTAAATGTGCAGATGTGAACGTTTGTTTGTGGATGTGTGTTGTTCGGAGGATTCAAACGATTTGTCAATGCTTGCACAAGAGCGCATATGAGGTAAACACTTGGACAGTGTGTGAAATAGTATTACAATAAAGGAAAAGTGCCCATAGTTACCAAATTACCATTAATAGTGTTCAAATATAGGCATCATTTTTACACTTACCGCAGTTTTCTCAGGTTGGAGCTGGAATTATTGTATGCTGAGATCGCTGAGATTATATGCGGGTGATGCGTATCCACCTCTCGCGAAGCAGTCTCTCCAACGTTTCGCGAGACTTGCGAACAAGTCATAACATATTTTAAAATATATAGGCCTAATTAATTATTACCATTTACAGTAGCGGAGGAACGCCACCGAATGTAACAAAGTAAAAGTACAGTTTTTTCACAAGAAATGTACTTGAGTAAAAGTACCCATTTTTAAATATACTGCAAAGTTACCCAAAAAATGTACTCAAGTAAATGTAACAAAGTAAATGTAATTCGTTACTACTCACCTCTGATCTGAACCACATAAAAAATGTGATAAATCATGAAAATAGCACAATTTGGCATGCTTCACAGATTCATCACAAATAAAACCCACATAATTACCAAATATGCTTACAAAATCTTTTAATAATATTTGAATAAAGGTTGTCCATTCTCTAAAATGTTCATTGTATAACTCAAATTGTTTATTTCAATGAATGCAAAATTTCAAGGCAACCAGGTAACTTTTTTTATATTTATTTACAGTGTATTAAGCCTGCAGGTCACAGGATATTAGTCAAATGTCATTAGCAGCAGCCATATCACCCTGTAACCCAAGACTGGTTTCCCACTGAAGCTAAGCAGGGCTGAGTCTGGTCAGTACCTGGATGGGAGACCAACTGGGAAAACCAGACAGCTGCTGGTAGAGGTGTTAGTGAGACCAGCAGGGGGCGCTCACCCTGTGGTCTGTGTGGGTACTAAAGCCCCAGTATAGTGATGGGGACACTGTACTGTTAAAGAGCACTGTATTTCGGATGAGACGTTAAACCGAGGTCCTGACTCTCTGTGGTCATAAAAAATACCAGGATGTCCTTCGATAAAGAGTAGGGGTGCAACCCCGGCATCCTGGCCAAATTTGCCCGTTGGCCCCTGTCCATCATGGCCTCCTAATTATCCCCATATATAATTATTGGCTTAATTCCTCTGTCTCCTCTCCACCAATTAGTGTGTGGTGGGCATTCTGGCGCAATATGGCTGCCGTCACATCATCCAGTGCTGCGTTCCAGTTCGTTTTTATCATGCCCTTCATTCGCAAACTTCCCTCCGTCTCATTCACTCGGATGTGCGTCATTGCCTATGTTGCATGAGTGCCCACTACTGGCAGAAACTTTGCAAATGGACTGAACTGGAACGCCCTAAGCCCTTGATCACTTGGAATCCACAATGGAGTTGATATATTATTTATTTTTACGAAATTGTTTAATGCAGCATTCTATATGTATATGGATGTGTTTGGGTTGTTTTAAATGTTTTTAAAAATAGTTATAGTTGTTTGTGGTGGGGTAAATTAAACGTGATATGTGGGGACGTCACAATCGTGTTGCATTGTGGTATATGAAGCTGTCTGAAGTGTACATATGAAGTAGACTCGCTCACTCTGTCAAAATCGAGGGAGCAAGGGTCTGTCCATACAAACTTCCCTTGTCCACTTCACGAAGTGGAACGCACTTCAAAATGGCGGCAGGGATTCCCCCAAGGGGAAGTGCTTAGGGAAGTTTGCAAGTGCGTGTCTTAAAGTGGAGTGGAACGCAGCACAGGTAGGTGCTGCACATTCGTGGTGGTTGAGGAGATTCCCCCTTCCATGTAAAGTGCTTTGAGTGTCTAGAAAAGCGCTATATAAATGTAACAAATTATTTGTATAAAATGTAACAAAATTATTATTTATATTATATTAAAAAAGAGAGTTTTAACAAAGTACTACTGAATGTATATATTTGGAGAAATGTATGCTACACTGATTGTATATAATATCTATTTATTTATTTAGAGGGATTTATTAGGAGACTGTACAAACAACCACTTTTAAGTTCAAAGTGCAAAAAAAAAAATGTTTTGTTTATGTCAGCTTGATACATCCACAGCTCTTTTCATTCAATAAAATGTTCTATAATTGTTAGGACGGCAGCATAAAAAAGAGAAATGTAAATAAAAGTATGTTTTATTAAACACATTGTCAAATACACATAAAAAGACACATCATGCACACCTAAAACCGAAATTCAATGTTATTTAAATGCATCTATTCAGTCAATTGCATCTCAGCTAATTTTAACAAACACACACACAAAAATACTTTTGTAAAAAGAAATTTTACAACTTAAAATCACCATGAACTTAAAATAGACCACTTATTTTCATGGATATTGCAGTATTTATTATAAACAATTTATCCATGCACATCATTGAGCATCACATGCTCTCATCACTCAGAAAGAGACTTCGAAGACATTTACATGTTAACATAGTAAGATCAAAAACTTAAATTGTATTTAAATTGTAATATTTCACAATGTTACTGTTTTTCGTGTATTTTGATCGAAAACCGTGCAGCCTTGAGGAAGAGACTTCTTTCAAAAACATTGCACTTTTAAATGGTATAGTTTACTCAGTACTCATTGTGTTAGAAATAGTACCAAATGACTAGCTAAAATGAACAGTATTCTTCACCTTGTTTCTTGCTCTTGACCCTCTGTCTGACAGATCATTCTATTTACTCATGATACATAGTGCCAGTTTCAATCAGAATGAAAGGCATGATATTGATGATGTAATATTTCCCAGCTGATCATCATTAAGCTCAGCCAGGGGCAAGGTCAGGACACACACATACAATAGTGAAGATGCTTCAGGCCCTATTTCAGACTAAATACATCTGTTCAAAGCATGCACAACAACAACCACACACACACACACACACACACACACACACACACACACACACACACACACACACACACACACATGTTGTGTTTCCATGTTTTATGGGGACTTTCCATAGGCGTAATGGATTTCATACTGAACAAATTGTATTTTCTATCCCCTTACACTGCCCCTGCCCCTAAACCTACCCATCACAGGAAACATTCTGCATTTTTACTTTCTCCAAAAAACTCCTTTTGTGTGATTTATAAGATGTTTTCCTCATGGGGACCTAAAAATGTCCCCACAAGGACAAGGATTTCGGATATTGCCATCTTTGTGGGGACATTTTGTCCCCATAACGTAGGGATTACCAGGCCACACACACACACACACACACACACACACACACACACACACACAGTTCCAGCACTGCTCCAACACAACTGTCTGTAATTATCTAGCACGCTGATTGCCACTGGTTCAGGTGTGTTTGATTCAGGTTGGAGCTAAAATCTGCAGGATGGTAGCTCTCCAGGACCAGGGTTGGACACCCCTGGATTAGATGATCTTATGAGATATGAATCCTATTATAAATTTTCACTTGCTCTGAGGGGTCTAGATAAGATAGTCAGATGTAATGGAAATACACTCATCTACAGGGCGAACGCAACGACACAGAGGGTGCATCTTAATCCTCAAATTGATGCTTCCTCGTTTCCTCGCTTCTCCGTCCCCCAGCCCGTGACCTGGAAACCAATCGAACGGCATCTTGAAGGGCATCTCAATTTTCTAATTAAGCTAAGACGCAAGGAAAGGAAATGAGGTTGAACAAATAAGAAATAAGAAGCACACAGGGGATGCATCCTTCGAAAGACAAGGATTTTAAAGGCCATGCCTACAAAAATTTTAAAAAGGTCAGAGCGTGAGTTGTTAAAGGTGCAGTAATATAATATTGGCAGCTAGTGGTTGAAATGGGCACTGCAGTTCAAAAGCAAAATATGACTCAGGCCCTGTCCACATGAAGCCAGAACTTTCCCAATCCAATCTTTTTTTCCCCCCTTGTTTCAGAAAATATCTGCGTACACACGAGATCACCGAAACCGAATCAAAACGATGTAGTATACATGCCAGGCCAGTGTGTGGCACTGTAATTCTGCCACAGAAATACACTTAAAATGGAGTAGAAGTGGTTGAAGGTGAGGCAAAATCTCACAATAAAATAACAATAAATACATTTGCTACTTAAAGGGTTAGTTCACCCAAAAATGAAAATGATTTCATTAATTACTCACCCTCATGTCGTTGGACACCTGTAACATGGGAAGATATTTTTGTTGAAAGCTGATGGCTGAGAAAGGCTTCCACAGTAAGTTTCCACTGACCCTCTCACAAGACCCATAAATGGCACTAAAGACGACATTACAGAGTCCATCTCACTACAGTGACTGTACAATAATTTTACCAAGCGACGAGAATAGTTTTTGTGCGCAAAAAAAAAAAATCGAAATAATGACTTTATCCGCCAAGTTTGTCTTTCTTGTAGGTCTCTAACGTGAACTCACCTGGAACTCACGTGATAGCGGTGCTCCTCCTCTTCCGGGTCATGTAATCGAACGGTGGAGCTGCGGCATATTCTCGCGGATACATCAAGTTCATTTCAATAACTTGGTGGATAAAGTCGTTATTTTGATTTTTGTGCGCACAATGACTATTTTCGTCGCATTGTAAAATTATTATACAGCCACTGTAGTGAGATGGACTTTGTAATGTCGTCTTTAGTGCCTTTTATGGGTCTTGTGAGTGGGTCAGTGGAAATGTACTGAATGCCAATGGAGGCCTTTCTTAGCCATCAGCTTTCAACAAAAATATCTTCATTTGTGTTCCGAAGATGAACGAAGTTGTTACGGGTGTCCAACGACATGAGGGTGAGTAATTAATTAAATAATTTTCATTTTTGGGTGAACTAACCCTTTAACAGATGTGTTTTATTAAAGCAAACCCCTACCCAAACCCTAAACCCTACAATAATGCAAATACAGTAATTAAATGACATGAAATTGATGTGGGCATGCCTAGTGCCCGTATTTGTATCCCTTAACTCTTTCACCGCGCTGGACGTAGTGTGATGACATCCCCCTTTTTGCAAAATATATGGATTGGCTGAACACACGAAAATGTGAGGTTGCCGTTTTCAGATTTATCCACTCTGGGACCCGGTTTCAGAAAATATCGAATTCACGCTTCCAAAAAATGCTTACACATTTAAAAGTGTAATCTGGTAATCTTTTCCTTAAAAGAATCATGTCATCGCCAGCACATACTGATTTCTGGGGTAGGGTACGATACGAAGGATCAACCTGATCTCACAGCAGTTTGTATGTATTTTAAGAGGTGGGAAATTTGTAAGATTTTTGCTAAATATATGTATTTGATAAGTTGGCCAATTCGTATAATTTCGTTGAATGACTTAAGCTCAAACCCAGCCTCTAAACCTACCTGTCACTGCGGTTTAGACAAATTGTACAAATTCATATGAGTGAGGTCGTACAAATACGTACGAATTGTTGTGAGATAGCGTTGAAAGGATCCATCTGTTGTATCTTTCACTGTCCAGGAAACGAAGGATGCATTTCGAGGCCGCAACTGAAGGAGCTTTTGAAATGGATCAGGCTTTGTAGAGCCGCTGTGATGCTATCGGCCTTCGAAGGATGTCGCCTCTAAATTAGGATGCAGCACTGTCCTTGAGCCACATATTTTTCTCTCCTTTTTTTTCTGCACACCTCTGTGTTGAAGCTCTGTCTCCAAGGTATGTGAATGAAAAAAATAGCAGACATATGTTCACTGTTCACTCTTTTGAGGTGTTATTACTGCTGTGATTGTACAAAACGTACTGCCCTGAGCGGGAGTGATTCGAGTTTGGATTCTCAGCTGTTCTGTTCTCCAGCTGTCAGTGCAGTGAGAGAATTAAACACACAAGCACACACCTGTGCGAATGTCTACTCCATTATGATTAGAGAGGGACAAACAGAACGCAAACACAAAGCGGGTCCCTACATCACTGTGTTCATTATTTCAACCCACACAGAGAAAGGCCGAACAAAGATTAAAAGAGGAGAAGGAAAGGCAACAGAGATGAAATGGAAGTGAAAATGCAATTCTCTCTTCCATTTCTTTATTTCCAAATGATGACAGAGATTAGCTCAGAGATGTCTTGCACAAAATGTCTTGCACAGAAAAGAGGAGCTCATTTCTCACAAACACTACAAGATCGGGATGTCATGCACCTTTTTTTATTTTGAAGGGGCGACAGCGGAAGTCCTGGTTCACTTTTTGCCCCAGGCAAAGATAACACATGACTAGGCCCAGATGAAATCTGCTGACCTTTTTTTTGCATTTTCTGTGCTGATTTTTGGAGTGCTTAGAAGCTTTTGTTACTGCTCTACTGCAATATTGGCCCATTCCTCACTTTAAAAGCTTCCAGATCACTGATAATCTTTGATTTTCCCATTACCACTGCTTTCTTCAGTTCTTTTTAGTTCTGAAGACTGTACAGACCACCCAAAAACATTGAACCCTGACCCAAGCTTCAGTAGATTTGGATGTATATTTTGGGATGACTCTCCTTCAGGAAAATCCATTGATCATCAAGCTTCAGTCTCTGCACCGAAGCTATCATCTTTGTCAAAACGGCTTGATGTCCTTTATACAGTCAAGATTTTCACTTCCTGCAACAGCAAAGCACCCCCATAACAAGACTGGACAGCATTCATGTTTGACCATGGAGATCATGTTCTTATACACTCTAAAATTGCTGGGTTAAAAACAAACCAAATTGGGTTGAAAATGGGCAAACTGAGTTGTTTTAACCAAACAATTGGGTTGTTTTGGGTTAAATTGCTGGGTTTGTCCATTTTCAACCAAATGTAGGTTGCTTTTAACCCAACATCTTTTAGAGTGTAAGCTTTGCCTTTTTTTTTTTTGCACAGACATACCGCTGTTCCATGAGTCCAAAAAGTTCCAGTGTGGTCATATTCACACAATTTGCAATTCATCTTAAGTAGGCAGTAACATGAGAAGTTATTCATTTCAAATATATAAATATTGCCTTGAATAGTAAAAGTTAAAACAGGATTAAGGAAGTGAAAGCATAGAAGATATCTTAATGATGGTTTTATAGATTGTTTTTTTAATAACTCCCTTAAAACCGCTGTAGTTAAGCCTCTCCTTAAAAAAAAAAGGAATCTGGATAACTCCATATTGAGCAACTACAGACCAATTTTAAATCTCCCCTTTATAGGCAAGACCATTGAAAAGGTTGTTTTCAGTGATCAGCTGAACAAATTCTTTAGAACAAACAGATACTTTGACCATATTCAGTCTGGTTTCTGACAGCATCACAGCACAGAGACATCGCTCATAAAGATAATAAATGAAATTAGCTTAAATACTGATACAGGTAAAACATAAATGCTGGTACTACCCGACCTCAGTGCTGCATTTCACACTGCTGACCACACCATACTTATTGACTGGAAAACTGAGTCAGGTTTTCTGGGATGGTCCTCAAATGGTTCAGGTCATACTTAGAAGGGAGAGGTTATTAAGTGAGTATAGTTGACCATAAGTCTGAGAAGACATCCATGACATGTGGAGTCCCACAAGGGTAATTTCTTGCACCACTCCTATTCAACCTATGCTGCCACTGAGCCAAATAATGAAAAACAACAAAATTGCTTACCACAGCTATGCTGATGACACCCAGCTCTACTTAACACTATCACCCAATGACTATAGCCCCATTGACTCCCTGTGCAAATGCATTGATGAAGTTATCCTGGATGTTTGCTTTATACAACATTAGAAAGATTAGACCCTTCCTATCAGAACAGGCTGCACAACTCCTGGTTCAAGCTCTTGTTCTCTCCAGACTGGACTATTGTAATGCTCTTCTGGTTGGGCTTCCAGCATGCACTATCAAACCCTTGCAGCTGATCCAGAATGCAGCGGCGAGAGTGGTCTTAAATGAGCCGAAGAGAGCGCATGTTACGCCTCTCTTCATCAAACTGCACTGGTTGCCAATGGCTGCTCGCATCAAATTCAAGGCACTAGTTCTCGCCTACAAAACAACCACTGGCTCTGCACCAATATACCTAAACTCACTTGTTCAGACTTACACACCCTCCAGAAGCTTGCGTTCTGCGAGCGAGCGGCGCCTCGTGGTTCCATCCCAAAGAGGCATGAAATCGCTCTCACGGACATTTTCCTGGACCGTTTCCACCTGGTGGAATGACCTGCCGATCTCTATTCGTGCTGCCGAGTCTGTAGCCATTTTTAAAAAACATCTTAAGACACATCTTTTCCAATTGCACTTTACCAATACAGAATAGCACTTACTGATCACCACAGCAACGACCAAAAAGCGCACACTCCTGGATCATATCTACGTCTCTCATCCGGATGTGCCTTCAGGCGGGTATGTTACATAGTTATCATAACTATCAAAATCCAGTGTTCTGTATTTTGCGTACGTGAGTTTTTGTTGTAGATGGCTACTGCTGCGCGTTTAGCTAGAATGCCATACAAAACCAACCCATTGGGCCACTGAATCTGCATTAACGACAACAGCTGGGGCAACAGCCTTAGTCCTAATGGGTTGTTATCATAGCTATCAAAATCCAGTGTTCGGCATTTTGCGTACGTGAGTTTTTGTTGTAGATGTCTATAAAAAAAAAAAAAAAAAATTGTGTACTGTACTAATTAATTGAGATTTCTTACAGCTCTTACAGGTTGTTGGCCTTGTCTGTTTCGTTGCTTCTATTACTCTCCCCTTTTTTGTAAGTCGCTTTGGATAAAAGCGTCTGCTAAATGATTAAATGTAAATGTAAATAATGTGCCAAAACTATCTTCATTTAAAGCTACACTGTGTGATATTTTCCCCCATCTAGCAGTGAAGAGATATATGGCCATAGAGTGAATAATAGTTTCTGGTCCTTTAAATTCTGATTTCGTTTTAACTCTTACGGTGGCTGATTTAGTCCAAGATTAACATGGCAATCCCCCTCTTCACATTTGACACGGTGCAATCGAGTGTTAAAACGCGAAAGGTGAAGCTTGAATTCACGGGCATGTCCCTCTTTGGCTAATGTACTTTCAAGATGGAGGGACAACATGGCGACCGGCATTCGAACCCCTCACCCGTATGTATTTTAAATTGCATATGATAAACTTACGAGAATACTTTATTACTTGAAAGAAGTAAATATACATTAATGAGCACATATATTTTTGAAAGAACTAAGTGTTTTTAGCTAAGAATAAACTAAAAAAGTTACACAGTGTAGCTTTAAACAAAGACAAATAGGAAATCACTGCATTTGGAAACAAAGATGAAATTCTCAAGGTAAACGCATATCTTGAGACTTAAGGTCTAAAAATCTAGTCAGAAATCTTGGTGTGATTTTGGAGTCAGACCTGAGTTTCAGTTGTCATGTCAAAGCAATAACCAGCATACTATCTGAAAAATATTGCAAGAATTAGATGCTTTGTTTCCAGATAAGTCTTAGAGAAACTTGTTCATGTTGTCACCAGGGTGGACTACTGTAATGGACTGGCCTTCCCAAAAAGACCATCAGACAGCTGCAGCTCATACAGAACGCTGCTGCCGGGATTCTGAGCAGAAACAGAAAATATGACCATATCACACCAGTCCTCAGGTTTTTACACTGGCTTCCAGTTATATTTAGGATCGATTTTAAAGTACTGTTTATAAATCACTCAGTGATCTAGAACCTCAATACAATGTCGATATGCTGATTAAATACAAACCCACTCAGATAATCACGATCAAGTCAGTTAGAAATACCAAGAGCTTTTAGCAATTATGCCAGCCGCACTTGGAGCCAGCTTCCTGAACAGCTCAGATGTGCTCCAACAGTAGCCACATTCAAATCCAGAAACCTGGTCCATCTCTTCCATCTCAGATAGGGATACCCCGAATTTAGAGAATCAGGCAGATAGGTATCTATTTATAACCATTTTATTTTTATTTTTTAATTCTCTTTAAAACTGTTTTAATTATCCGTGCTTTTATTTTTAATTCTTACACGTTATTATTATTTCTTATGCATATGTTATCACTATTTTAATCAATTTCTATGTAAAGCACTTATGTTCTTTATAAATAAACTTGCCTTGCCTAACAGTCTAAATGATAAATGGAACAATGGCTAGAATTACAGAAGGACGGGAAAAAAATGTATTTAGTGATTGGATTTACTTTAAAAATCCACTTGGTTAAAAAAAAAAAAAAAAAAAACTGAGGGGATGATCATTCGGTATTATATGTTTTAAAAAATGCATTGAAGTTATAAATAAACTATTAATAAATTAATTAATTATTTTTGGAAGCGGTTTACCAGCATTCATGAGGCCTCAAATGATGCATGTACATACAGACATCCCACTTACACTAGTTAAATGTAAACACCAAAGAGCTGAAGAGACAGACAGAGAGAACAAAAACAAGTGGGCTGTATGAGATTCCTTAGAGAGAACATAAGTGTCAACCAGCTGTAATCGGTCAGGTTACAGAAACTCGTCCATGTTAACATACACAGAGAGAAACGTCATTACCAAACCACATGTTCACTCGTAACCTTTAATAATACAGTAGTCAGCAAGAATTATTCCTGTGTGTGGTCTGAATGGTTTGTGTAATGTTACATTAGCTGTACACTCTTAAAAATGATGTGTTAAAAATGAACACAGAATTTGTGTTAAAGGATTCGTAACACATTTTGTGTTACTACAGACACATGATGTGTAAATATAGTGTTCAACTGTTTACACAATTACTGTGTAAAACCCATTTAGTAGTATGTTTACATTAAAGGCATCTTTTCTGTTGCAAATGGTCAATGGGTGTTGGCAACTTTAACTATTGGATTTATTTATCACGTTGCAAATGTGAATATCGCATTTTAACGGGGTAAAACAACTAGGACTGCCGGAATGACATTGCTGCGCTGCCTACGCGTGCGCGGTGGCTTCCGTTTCCAGCAAAGAATCGGAGCCGGCCAGCCGTCAGTTTGTCAGTCTCCCTCAGGTGAGTGAATTTAATTAAACGCGTAAAATAGTGCATATTTCTCCACATAACATGAGAAAGATTTGTGTTAATTGTCTAGGAAATATAATTTGTTTGTTTTAACTGTTATTATGCCGTTTCCATGTTCCCACACACCGAATGTTTGTGTGTTAGGCCAGCGGGCTCTCACGTTTTGCAAAGGTGTTTATAGGTAACGTTATTGTTTTTAAAAAGACTTAAAGGTTAATGCATGGTTCCTTAAGTTTAAACTTGTAATAGTCCCTTTTGGCTTTTACCAAATACTATGCGTTAGTTTAAACGACGTTGTGGCGACGTGTGTTGTGTAATGTTATATTTTTTAAAGTCTATGGTTGTGTAACGTTAGTTTAAAAACGCGCCACTTTGTGCCAGCAGCTTGTCACTGACTAAGTTATTTAAAGTTGTATGGATTACGGGATGAAAACATTTAACATTTACGTTTTTTCGTTGGTTTAAATTATGACTCATATGATTACAGCATTATAATATGGTGTTGTTTTTATTATTATATATTTTAACTAGGTAATGGAAGACCAGGATCCAGTCACATCATATTACGTTACACTTGGTAAGTTAATACTTGTTAAACAGAGCTGCTGAGCACTTTACACAAAGGTTGTTTTATAATTTGTTAATATTAATATTTCATTGTTTCTGTTTTTCTGTTTTATTCACTGCATGTGGACATTGAATTTTCCAAGATGACCGGTGGGAAAGAAGACAGACTGGAGAAAGCTGATAATCAGCAGGATGGTAAGGATTTATTTTATTTCTGTGGCATGTGCACACATTTCTAAATGTGGTAATGGGACAATGACATGTACATTGTAACACTCAATTCATAAATTAAAAGTAATAATTTCAAATAGACACTGTTAATCCTCATTCATCATCATCATCATCATCCACATACTCTATTGGAACTGGTGCCAGTATGCATTATGTTAGCTTTTAATAAAGTTTCAATATTGCATGAAACATTTTCTGATGCT
Organism: Pseudorasbora parva; assembly: GCF_024679245.1. Taxonomy (NCBI): domain Eukaryota; kingdom Metazoa; phylum Chordata; class Actinopteri; order Cypriniformes; family Gobionidae; genus Pseudorasbora; species Pseudorasbora parva. Next base: position 27,134,355 of record NC_090184.1, read on the forward strand.
TTTCATTGTTTCATTGTTGTAGGCTGGTACCAGTGTGACGTCTCTGCTTACAGAAGGCATAAAAGGATCGCCAATGTCAACTCAGCCGCAGCTGGTTTCCATCGGCTCTACAGGACATTAAAGGGTTCGTTCACCCAAAAATGAAAATTGTCATTAATGACTCACTCTAATGTCGTTTCAGACCCATAAGACCTGCGTTCATCTTCGGAGCACGGTTTAAGATATTTTATATTTAGTCTGAGCGCTTTCTGTATCTCCATTGAACACGTATGTATGGTATACTGTTCCTTTCCTGAAGGACCAGAAAGCTAATAAAAACATCATCAAAGTAGTCCATGTGTGACATCTGTGGGTTTTTTAGAATCTCTTGAAGCATCCAAAATAAATTTTGGTCCAAAAATAACAAACACTACGAAAACTACTAATCAGCATTGTCTTCTTTTCCGTGTTTGTTTTAAATCAACCGACTATATCCCTTAGCAGTGACGCTGCTGATGTGTTTTTGGGTGCGCACAAGCTTCGTTTATAGTCTGAGGGAGTCTGCGCAGTCGCGAACGCGGATTGAAAACAAACACAGAAGAGATGACAATGCTGAATAAAGTCGTAGCTTTTGTTATTTTGGGACCAAAATCTATTTTCGATGCTTCAAAAATTCTAACTAACCCACAGATGTCACACATGGACTACTTTGATGATGTTTTTTTTCCCCTTTCTGGAAAGGAACAGTATACTGTGCATTTGTTTTCAATGGAGAGACAGAATCTCTCGGATTAAATCTAAAATATCTTAAACTGTGTGTGAAGATGAACGAAGGTTTTACGGGTGTGGAACGACATTAGGGTGAGGAGTTAATGACATCGTTTTCATTTTTGGGTGAACTAACCCTTTAAGACGGTATGTAATTGTGGCAAATAATTATTATTTTGCTCTTCCACTTGATGTACAAAGCCTCACTTGTGCTCTAGACAAACTTTTCAAATTCTATTGACTGTGTAATCTTCAATATCTATTCCAACTGTCTTCAGTTTATAATGTATGTGACCTGCCTTTGTCCCAGTCCACTTGCAAACGATCAAATGCTATAGAATTAATTGCCAAATTGTAGCGTTGTGCCTAATTTAAACAGATGATGTATAACTGTCAAAAGTGCTTGGAAAATATTTTTGTCAATACAAAACTTGATTTGACATTTAAAGGGTTACTTCACTGCTTTTTCATATTAAACTGTTTTTTCCCTAACTAAGACGAGTTGACAGACACCTCTCTCGTCTCAGTGCGTGCTCTTAATCTCTCTGACGCGCGGTGACGATCTGATAGCATTTAGCTTAGCCCACTAAGCCCAGTTCATTCACTATGGTACCAAACAGGGAGGATGTGAGGGAGGATTTTTCAGCCGGGACTTTTTACTGCGCCGAGTCAAAGTACTCTCAGAAGTGCTATTCCACCATACATTATAGTTCTCCTTTTTAATCCGCTTAGAAAAGCGCTACGTTTTATTTTGTGTCACCATACTAGGTCGTTCAGCTATTCGTGTAACTGTATTTAAATAGGGAAAACGTGGACGTGTTTGGTTGCTTCTAACTTGATCTCTGTTTGGTACCATAGTGAATGAACTGGGCTTAGTGGGCTAAGCTAAATGCTATCAGATCGTCAACACGCGTCAGAGAGATTAAGAGCACGCACTGAGACGAGAGAGGTGTGTGTCAACTCGTTTTAGTTAAGGAAATAACTGTTTAATATGAAAAAGTGGTGAAGTAACCCTTTAAGGAAAGAACATGCACTCTTTAGGTAAATATGAATTATGTGTGTGTGGTGTGATGTGGTGATTTCGTTGACTTCATTTTTTAAGTTTTTTAATCATATTTGATGTATGTTGTTATTTAAAGAAGTGTTTGATTAATGTTTTGTATGAATCATGTTTTTAAAATGCTTATTTTTGTATTGACTTTTTTATAAAAGCTAAATAAACACTATATGATCAGTATTCAATGCTTCAGTGTGATTTCATGAAAGTGTACATATTGTATTCTGATCTAGCTTTTTCAATAATCTTTTAGAGTAAAAAATAAATAGTAGAAATCTATAACACACAGTTGTGTTGGATGTATACAAAAAGTACACATTAATGTGTTTACTAAAGTAACACATTTGTGTGTATATTTTCACAACACATATTCTGTGTTGTATTTAACACAACATGTGTTGTCCCTGAGCACACTCAGAACATGTGTTGGAAACAACACAAGTTGTGTTGTTTTTAACACATTTGTTTTAAGAGTGTAATCTGAAAAATGAAGGAAAAGACAAACAAGTGAATTTATAAATCATGCTGTCAGATACACACATGGCACATATATCCGTACGCATAAATCTCCCCGCCTCCTCCACAGTTAATGGTTATAAATGAGAAGCTGAGGTGGTTTAATTACCGTCACGCTGACTAATTCATGAGATTAATAAAGATATCTGTATCTCACATTTCATTCATTTTTTATGAGCAAACAACCTGACTTTTCTGTTCCTTTCACATGTCGTATTTCAAATCAGGGAGCTAATCTAAAAATTATAGCAGCGGAGAACTATCGAGTCACATGACAAATGATGTTTGGCAAAATTAAGAGTGAACCATAAAGCAAACAGACTCCCCATCATGCAAAATCTTTAGAGTCCTCCAGCAGGCTCTTGAAAAATTAAACATCATCAGTGTTTAATTCAGCATTTTGGTGGAATACCTGATGATACGCAGCTTCTGAATTCTTAATGCCTCTTTTAATTATGTTGCAGTAAAATATTTATGTTTACACACCGTTGAAACTTTCAGTGTTCTTTTATCAAATATTCCATTCTAAGGGGCCCAGAATCTCTCCCCATGTAATGAGTAACAATTCATATCAATATAACTCTGGCATTTTGTCTTATGAAGTTCTTTATCATAAGTGTGTATGTATGTGTGTGTGTGTGCGTGTATCCGTCCCTTAGAAGTTTATTCAAGTGTTCAATTGGTATACTTCTTTTAAACTAAAAACAAGAAAATATATATGCTTTTTAATAAATGTACTTAAAATTGCACTTAAGTATGCTTGACTTATACTGACAGAAAAGAAAAAGGATATTTGGCCTACACTTGTACTCAATCTTATGAATGATATATACACTGTAAAAAAAAATGTGGTTGTTTTTTGTTGGTTTAACTTAAAAGTAAGTATGGTGGGGCGGCAGTGGGGCGGCAGTGGCTCAGTGGTTGATGTAGATTGTCTACAAACCGGAAGGTTGGTGGTTCAATCCCCGGTTCCACCTGACCAAGTGTCGAAGTGTCCATGAGCAAGACACCTAACCCCAGCTGCTCCCGACGAGCTGGATGGCGCCTTACATGGTTGACACCGCCGTCGGTGTATGAATGGGTGAATGTGAGGCAAAATGTAAAGCGCTTTGGATAAAAGCGCTATATAAATGCAGTCCATTTAAGTAACCTGGTTGCCTAAAATTTTTTGAGTTTATTGAAATTAAAAATTTGAGTTGATACAATGAAGGAAATTTGTTTAATAAAGAGAAACTCAAAATATTTTTGTATCTGAACCACATAACAAATGTGATAAATCATGAAAATGATTTCTTTTTCACTGCGTCATCAGAAATAAAACACACACAATTACCCAATATGCTTACAAAATCTTTTAATAATATTTTAATAAAGGTTGTCGAATCTCAAAAAATGTTCATTGTATTAACTCAAAATTTCAATTTCAATGAACTCAAAATTTTAAGGCAACCAGGCAACTTTTTTTCTAAATAATTTTTTACAGTATACATATATAAAGGGTGAATGCAGATAAATATATATAAGGGGTGTCCCCAATTAAGGATTTACACATTCGAATCAGAATTATCGAAGAACATTTTGATAAATAAACCTAAAAAAATACCTTAATTTCTTAAGCCGTTTATGCCTAAAGGGGGTCGCACTCCAGATGCGAAGTGCCACGCCGCGTCTCGGGTATCTCACACCGGACACGCACATTATATATGCGCAAGCTCAATTTTGAATTGACTTCTGACAGAAGAGCACAGTGTATGTTGTAGCACAGGGTAAAATCAGTACATTGAAGATTTGAGGAAAATATAATAGAAATTTAATATAATTAATATAAAAATACCCTTTAAAGGGATTGCACTTGACACAAAGCTCAGCGTCGCGTCATGCCATGTCTTTAAAATATTGAGCACCCCCATATTGCTAAAATGGTATGATCCTCATTTCATAAAACCCGCGAAGATTCAATTGTGAAATCGGTGGTCTAATCCGGCTCCGCATATCGATGCATCGAAGCTTCGACTACTCGGGGTCACCCTATACATACATTAAATGTACATTGTTTGAAAATATTGATTAGAACAGCCTTTCTCAAAGTGGGTGCCGCGGCACACTGGGGTGCCCCCTGACTGTGTCAGGGGTGCCGCCAAAAAATTACGTAGGCTAAAAAAAAAAAAAAATCTGCAATTTCATATATAAAATATATTTGAATTTATATAAATACATTCTTTTTCTTTGTATCCTTTTCGCATGTACGATCACACATTCACACATGTGATTACAACGGTCAGTCCATCACGTTCATTCAAATGTAAATTCAAATGTGCTTTCGCATTGGCTTGCACTGAGCCAGACAGGCGTGCTCAGAGCTGTCATATATCACAACTTTTCAGTGTTTTCAGCCACATAATGTTTATTTTGGGTTTCATACATATACGTACTAAAAAAACAATACATTTAGAGTTTGTAAAATACACAATGATGAAAAATGAAGAGGCAATAATAATACTTTCCATTATAAATAGTTTTATTCATATCAGATACACATTGTGTAAGTAACTTTAAAGTTTACTCTATTCGTCTCCCAGTTCACCTGCCACCTACTTATGTATTTTGGGAGAAGTGGATGAATTCACGTCTTGTAAATCCAACAGATCCGATTTTCTGAACTGCGCCTGCGGCGGTGATGGCGGCGCCCATCGTGCATACAGCTCAACTAACGCGATCGTTAAGGTGTTTAAACAACAAAACACTTCCACGTGTATATATTTGACAATCGGAATATCAGATATTTCATGCCATATCTAACAAATTTGTGAATATTTTGAATAAAAAAGGAAAAATTACATAAAAGCAGATCATCATTCATTCAGCTCTGTTGTTGCTGCGGTGTGTCACATGACAAGCAATGACGGAAACCATAAAGTGACACATTAATAATGGTCGCTTTGAAAAACCCACGCTGGGGGGTCAGCCAGAATGTTTTACATTTGCGTGTGAAAGAGTTAAACATATGAGCGGATTAATAAAATTGTAAATAAATTTTAGACAAATATATATATATATAAAATTAACCATAAAAATCCGTCTCACATCAGTAACTGTCATGACGTCCTCACATGGGTCGCGTGACTGTGCAGTTGGCTACATTGTTTTATAATTTAACCGCGAAAATACATTTGATTTCACAAAGAGCAAGAAACAAGCAACAGCAGCATGGATCGTTTTTAAAAAAGAAAAGCCCCACAAGAACCGTTGAAATGGAGTATTATGCTCTGTTCATTACTGTCCGGTCTAAATAAACAGGACATTTGCATTTAAATTTGGGTTATGCAGTGTTTTTAAAATGTATTTTAAACTGGGGTGCCTTGAAATTTAATGCACTTTTGAAAGGTGCCCTGACTGAAAAAAGTTTGAGAAAGGCTGGATTAGAATGTTGATATGAAATAGATATGTTCCTAATTCTGTGTATCTGAATTTTTGTGTAGGCTAGTCCACCTGTAGTGTAGGAATTTACTTAAAATCTACTTTACACTTTCCAAAACAATGACTGATTTTTCCATTTGATTTAGCCCTGCAGCTCAGTCTGGAAACCTGTACAATAATTTATCCTGCTTCTGTAACACACTTGCAGTAACCAATCACAGATTATCCACCTGGCACAGTATTGGCGGGTTTAACACAACGACAGATAGAGAAGGATGGATCGGTGCCTGTTGATCACGCCTCTTGTGGTCTGACTGGTTGAAGGACTATCCAATTGCATACAGATTCATTTGACTTATGCTCGTCGATCATGCCTCTTGGGCAGTAGAACATACATTGAAGATTCCCCAGACCAATGTTTAGTCTTAAACAGTTGAGCTTGGCCTGGTAATAGCCAGACAACTACGGCACATCTTCTAAAGCAGAATTTCTGGATCAAAACACAGGCCAAGAAGAAGCTGAAACAAGTGATAGAAGATTGCTCACGCAAATGTAAAATAACACAATCATCAAACATTAAACAGCATGCAAATCAAAACTGAAGATTTTCGAGAAAATCATTCTGGTTGCCGATTCACCCTCATTCTCTCCTCTCTCATGTCACTGAACTGAGAGGGAGCTTATAAGCTCATTAAATTATCAAATCTTTTCAAATCCTAGCCGTGAGCATTTACTTCCAAGTCTCCAGTGCTGCACGCCCATCAAAACCTAGCGTTTTGGAGAGAGCCTCAAAACCATTGTAGAAATTAGCCTTTTACTTAATAGTTATGTTTTTTTGTTTTTGTTTTTATGTAAAAACCACACTAACATCATTAGTTGACCTCAGACAACAGCATAAAATAGAAAAAGCCAGTTCATGACACCTTTAAAATACACCTGAACATTACTTAAGTATACTTCATAAAATTAACTTAAAGTACACTTTTTCTTTCATAAGGGTTCACAGTCAATACATTTGGATAAAAATCTATTGACATTTCAAGATGGACTGAATACATTTATGAAATTGCGCAGCTCCACACCACAGTGAATCTCATTCTGGAGCTTTCCGTCACTCATGAAACAAAATGATTGGGAAACAACACTATATTGATTGTAAGAACACTATTCGGTCAATCCACCTCATCTGCTTTTAAGCAAGATTTCTTTTTTTTTTTTCTTTTTTTTCTTTTTTTATCATTGGTTCATTATCGGGTTTGATCTAATTGAGATTTACTCCAACTAAAAGCCTGCCAAGAATATTTACTCTTTTTGGTCATTGTTACTCTCTAGTTATATCATTTTTATTATTCCAAAGAATCTATTGCATGAAACTGAGCCCATAACAACTCAAAAAACTGGCAGCAGTTTGTCAGACGGTTTTATCTGAGATCATCAATGCTGATTTACATACCATATGTCCATCCAATCAGTCATGAGTCATAGCTGTTGGACACCACCCCGGTCCCCTTAAGCCACCAGTAAAGGTGATTGTGCTGTTTATGATGTGACTGAAATATGGTCTTTAATAAGCCTGAGACAAAAGTCACTGCCATTTTCTGAATTATGGGCCAGTGCACTGAACCCCGGGTCATAAAATTGTCACCGGCTGCATTACAGAATCGGTCACAATTTATTTGTGCTATAAGCACAGAAACTTAAAAGTTTCCCCTGACATTTGCAAACAGCGTCATGGACGCAGCAGTGCAAAAACAGGATCTCTGAAGAAACCAGAGTCAGTGAAGTCTCTACTGGGGTACAAGATTGTATTGCTGTTTTCATGTACATGCATGAATACTTTTGGATACTTCAGTCACATTTAGAAATATCTGAATACCATGGCATCGGGAAACAAAATATCAAGTCAATTGCCATCTGAAATAAATTATACTAGATCTGAGTCATTTTTGCAAAGTTTACTGGGAAAAAAATATGTACTATTTACAAAAAGAAAATAAACATGAATAGTTTTAATTTAATAAAGTTTTAACTTAATATTTCAGAAGACTACTTTTTTAGTGTATTATTGATCAAATAAATATAAACATTACATTTATTTATGTTTTTTTTTTAAATAAAGTAATACTGTGAAATATATTACAAATGAAATGTACCTACTGTAATATATTTTAAAATGTAATTTATCCCTATAATGGTAAAGCTAAATTTTTTACATCATTACTCCACTCTTCAATATCTTGTATATATTCCCTGTCTGTTTGTGGGCTTCAATGTTATTTCTGTTTGTGTGTTTTACTTTGTAGTTCTTTGTAGTGTTTCATGCTGATTTAGTTATTCAGGCAATCCAATAAATAAAAATCTGTCTAATGCAAACAATAGTGCGTGAATATCGCGCAAACCTGCAATAATTAATGTCACAAATATACTTTATGCATTTAAATATTGTTGTAACTTCATCAAAATTATGTAGATTTTAAAGCATTCATACCCTTTAAAGGGGACATGAATCGAGAAATCAACTTTCCCTTTTGTAATACACTCACCTAAAGGATTATTAGGAACACTTGTTCAATTTCTCATTAATGCAATTATCTAATCAACCAAACAAATGGGAGTTGTTTCAATGCATTTAGGGGTGTGGTCCTGGTCAAGACAATTTCCTGAACTCCAAACTGAATGTCAGAATGGAAAAGAAAGATGATTTTTTATTTTGAGCATGGCAGTGTTGTATGTGCCAGACGGGCCAATCTGAGTATTTCACAATCTGCTCAGTTACTGGAATTTTAACACACAACCATTTCTAGGGTTTACAAAAAGGGAAAAACATCCAGTATGCGGGAGTCCTGTGGGCGAAAATTCCTTATTGATGCTAGAGGTCAGAGGAGAATGGGCCGACGGATTCAAGCTGATAGAAGAGCAACTTTGACTGAAATAACCACTCATTACAACCGAGGTATGCAGCAAAGCATTTGTGAAGCCACAACACACACACAACCTTGATGTGGATGGGCTAAAACAGCAGAAGACCACACCGGGTACCACTCATCTTCACTACAAATAGGAAAAAGAGGCTACAATTTGCAAGAGCTCACCAAAATTGGACAGTTGAAGAATGGTCTGAACAGTTGAAAAATGTTGCCTGGTCTGATGAGTCTTGATTTCGGTTGAGACATTCAGATGGTAGAGTCAGAATTTGGCGTAAACAGAATGAGAACATGGATCCATCATGCCTTGTTATCACTGTTCAGGCTGGTGGTGGTGGTGGTGTAATGGTGTGGGGGATGTTTTTTTGGCACTCTTCAGGCCCCTTAGTGCCAATTGGGCATCATTTAAATGCCACTGCCTACCTGAGCATTGTTTCTGACCATGTCCATCCTTTTATGACCACCATGTACCCATCCTCTGATGGCCACGTCCAGCGGGAGCTTCGTGCCCTGGATGTGCATCCCACAAATCTCCATTAACTGCAAGATGCTATCCTATCAATATGGGTCAACATTTCTAAAGAATGCTTTTAGCACCTTGTTGAATCAATGCCACGTTCATTGAAATTAAAATTTTGAGTTAATACAATGAACATTTTTTGAGATTCGACAACCTTTATTAAAATATCATTAAAAGATTTTGTAAGCATATTGGGTAATTGTGTGTGTGTTATTTCTGATGATGCAGTGAAACATGCCAAATTGTGCTATTTTCATGATTTATCAATTTTTTTATGTGGTTCAGATACAAAAGTATTTGAGTTTCTATTTATTAAACAAATTTCCTTCATTGTATCAACTCAATAATTTTTATTTTTTTAATTTCAATAAACTCAAATTTTTAAGGCAACCAGGTTACTTACTTTTTTAAGAGTAAACCAACAAAAACCAACACATTTTTTTACAGTGCAGTATTAGTATATATATGTTCCTAATAATCCTTTAGGTGAGTGTATAAAAATATCCTGTAAGTTTCAGATCTGAACATTTCCTAGAAAGAAAAGCTTTTATTGACACCAGGCCCGGTAAAAGATCAATCTCAGAATATGTCAACCCTTGATGTCATCATATGATGAAACAACGCCTCAACATAAGATGAACAATACCTGATTCTTTAACCCCGCCCAACGACTCATGCCTGACATGACATAGGCCTACACAGAGTTAAACCGAAACAAACTTCTAAGCAATAAACATACAGCATAAGCTTCAATTTAGATTCCAATATTATGAATGCATGGATGAACTTTATTTTAAATGAAGATCCAGCTCACATGGGGAAGAAATTGCACATTTGTTCCTTAATTGTTGATCTTGATTGATTTGTTTGTAATCAAGAGACTGGATTTGCAGACAGGATGAGATTACATGAATGATTGAAGCAACACACTTGTGTGAGTAAAAAAAAAATATATATATATATATATATTTTTTTTTTTTTTTTTTTTGGGGGGGGGGGGTATGTGATAGTATTGCATTGATACAAATCGTTTGATATAGATCTATTGATTATGTGTATGTATCTTACAGAACATACCATAGCATGCTGTCACAGGCTGGAGAATCCTATATTAGTGGTGTTGTTGGTTACTATTCGGGATCAGACTCGGACATGTATGGGCCAGGGCTCGTAAAGACCACACGAACATCATTATTTGACCTCAGACAACACTATACAAACATTTTAAAAGCCAGTCCATGTCATCTTTAAATAAATAAAAAATGCTAAAGTAAATTGCAACCCTTAACATCTTTAAAACAAACCTATTTGCATTGATTGCTCTCTATATTAATTGTCTCAGTGGAAACCAAACCAGCTCAGCTTTGTTTTGTTTTTACCAACTTTAAATGTAGCGTTTAAATTTATACCTGCATTGAAGTTTCTGTGCTGTGGGATAATAATGTCATGTTTGTGGGCTAATTATTTTGTTTGTTTTACAAGTGTTTTTGTGCTTCCCAAGGCCACCATACTAAAGGTTATATACAAATAAATAAATTAAGTCAATTACACACGTGTACACACAATTACTGCTCTAAACCCAACAGACACATGCACAGTGCCCACAGGGAAACACAACAGCAACATTCATTCCGCTGAGAGTAAGAGTGACAACACAATCATATCATTCATTTTACACACACTTTACACTCAGTCAAGAATCCACCTAATGCATCTGTTCTAGATGAAAATCCAGCAGGGTTTTGCGATTTCTCCTCTCTTATTCCCTCTCTCCTGCTCTCTTTCTCTGTTTGGGGACTTGAATCCCTTCTTGTGCTGATTACACACAAAGCTCTTTAGAAGCTTATTTCAGCTGCCTGCAAATTTCAGCAGATTGATTTGACTCTGTATTATGTTAAAATGGGAAAAGAATCCATCATGAGACTTCTCCAAAGACTTTTCAAAAGCTCTCTCTCCATCAGGTTAACAATGTATTTGCTTTGTCGAGGGGTCAGTGGAGCAGTTGTGTGACCGGAATAGACTGGGGATAATCTGGGTTTTCAAACACATCACTATTAAGACCAAGACTTGATGCTCCATAACTGACAAAGTCATTACCCTTCATGGGTGAAGTTAAAGGCACAATATGCAAAATATATTGTATAAAATATGCAAAAACCACTGTTATATATTTTGTTGACTTGTGTACTTACATTATCACAGATGTTTCTAAGAATGTTTAAATCCAGAGAAATAAGCAATCACTTTTAATCAGGACCAAGACATCTTGCATTGCCTATCAATTATACCATACTTACATATGACGTATTGACAACATTTAAACATAAACATTATTACATATTTACAGCTAAAAAAACTTAAAATATTTATGAATCTTTTATATCATAAAGATTTTTGTATAGTTGCCCTTTTACAATTTTAAAGATACATTTTAGATCACTTTACCTCAGGACATGCTAGCTGGCAACATAGAATTCCATTCATTATGCTAAGCTAAGCTAAGCTAGCAGCGACCCTGCCAAACTAAAACAATCCATGCACTGAGACAAAAATGCATTTGCCCGCATTTCTAAATGTAGGAAAGAAGTTGAATAAGCCCTATTTCTAAAAACGGTGGAGTGTTCCTTTAAGTAAACAAACATTGATTGTTTGTAGGTCTATCCAATTGAGTGCAGAGGCATTTTCTTTCCTGGTTCGGTTGAAACACGCCACATAATCACAGTCCAATGGAGCAGTATCAGACTCATATTTTGACTAGAATCTGAGTATGACGGCATCAGGCTTTTTAAAAGATGCGTATATTTGCACTGAAAGGAATGAAAATATGACGCAGAACTAATTGCACATTAAGCTTGTTAACTAAATGTAAAAAAGCTCATTTTTCCACATTTTAGTGAATTTGCCAATTGGACTGTGCGTTAACCCCTCACCTGAGTTTTACGGTGTGCTTTGTAAACATGGTGGACTGCAGTGGTAGGACCCTGAGGCAAATTAATCTCTGTGAAAGAAAAATGGTCCCGTCTAAATCAATCATTTTAAAAATAGGATATACCCCCAACCCCTCTCTCTCTCTCTCTCTCTCTCTCTCTCTCTCTCTCTCTCTCTCTCTCTCTCTCTCTCTCTCTCTCTCTCTCTCTCTCTCTCTCTCTCTCTCTCTCTCTCTCTCCTTCTCCTATAATCGCATAGGTCAGTGCTTAGTCACTTATTTCATGCCCCACTGAAGCGTAGACAACAAGAGTGTGTGTCTGAGGGCGTGTTTGTATGTGTGCGATAGAGAAAGTTGGAGAGACAGCCTTATAAATTTTTCAGGACCAGTCTATTATTAGTGTGAAACAGCCGCAAAGAACAAGCAGTCTAATCAGTGAGTAGTGTATAAGGACACTGTTCTGTGAGCCCTGGATACAGGCTAATGTGGGATGTTTGGTGCAATGGATGCTGGGTAATACACTGCAGAATATAGGCCAGGTACTGGATCTTTATTAGCACATATGTATGACACTATAGTGTCAACATCACATCTGTAACACCTTCCCCTTTACAAAAAGACAAAGTAATGCAGGTGTAGATGGCACCTTTAATTATCAACATTAATGTTGTAATTAAATTGTAGCATACTTCTTTGTTTGCATTTTCCCCATCTTTCCAGGCGTGATTGATAGTACCTCTTTTACTCTAAGCATGGTCCTAGTTCTCAGTTTCGTGAGTTGGTCTTGATTTTCCTTCTCACTCAGGGAAATGTCAGCCAAACATTTATAAACATTAAAATATTTGCTTGGAAATGAGATTTGCTCTTCTGAGAAAAAAGTAATATCTAATTTTCCAATATATATACAGTATATATATATTTTATTAAGCTATATATTATGTATATATTTATCTTAAATATATGCATAAATGTGTGCGCATTTACATTTTACATTTACATTTATGCATTTGGCAGAAGCTTTTATCCAAAGCGACTTACAGTGCACTTATTACAGGGACAATCCCACTGGAGCAACATGAAGTAAAGTGCCTTGCTCAAGGACACAATGGAGGTGGCGATTGCTGGGATAGATAATAATAATTTTACACAATAAATTTATATATTATGTAAACACAAACTTTTTATTTTGGATGTGATTAATTAATTGCTGGACAACACTAGTTTAAAACCAAATATTGCAAGATACACATACATTTGAACACACATTTATGGCATTTAATCATACACCTGGAGCAATGCGGTGGCAAGACTCCTGTGTTTTTTACTAGTTTAATTTTCACGTCCGGCGCCACATAAATAGCAAATGCATTTGCGCCCATTTTTGCGGCCATGAGAACGGTCTGAACTTTGCAGGTCTTTGCTGGTCTGACTTTGCTGGTCTGAAAACTAGGTGTGTTCAGGCGCTTTGTTGGTGCATTGCTATTTTGAGGCAACAATGACCAAATGAAGCCTGGTCCAAAGTCAATGGCGCAATATTGTTTTGTTATTTAAAGAGCACATTAGTAATATGCGATTATGCGTCTAGTCGGGCGCACAATGCATGTACACTCTGCTTATTACACACATAGCAGCACACAAACATTTTGAAATATGAAAAATTAAAGGATTAAAATGTAAAAGATTATTATTGTGTACACATAAAAATGCCTGCATGTCATATGCTCTGGAAGCTTTGGTGGAATTTAGATTGTTCTGTAGATGGTCTGCTCACAGTCATTAACACTTAAACACATACCTCGGGTTGTTAGCGACCCAAGACATTATTCACTACCCTCCTCCTCATTCATGTTTTAAAGTTAGAAACCTTCTTAGTATTCATCAATCAATCCATTTTTAAAAAATATAATAATAAAAAATAATTGAAATATAATTGAATGCCTGTTTTTCCAATAGTTTTTTTTTTTTTGTCAAAATTGTATATAGTCGCTAACGACCCGAGGTGTATGATTGTACATATCATTTTTTTGCACAATGATAATTCATTTATATTGACAAAATAGGGTGCAATTCACCTTTATTCCACAAGGTGGCAATGTCCGATACGCAATGATGAAGTGACGTTTCACTCATAGTTACCTCTGACAGAAAACAAAACAATAATATTATACTCTGCAAAACTTGAAATGGCTTAGTGATTTACTGCAGACAGCAAGTACTAAACACAATCAAATATTGGTGTCACTGTCTCTTGATGATGGATGTGGTCAAAAACCTGTCCAGTGATCAAAATATTGATTTTGAAGACGATGCAAATGAGTTTGGAGAATATGCGTGAGATCGTGAATATGATTCAGATGCTTAATGTACTGGTAAACGAGCTCATATGAAGACATATGAAGCTAACGACCCGAATACGTAACAATGTTTGGCGAAACAGTCATGCATTTAAGAGTTAACCTTGCGCATGAGCAGATCCGTTTCCTCACTATAGAGAAGCGTTTAAAAGTGTTTGCAAATTTCGTCATGTAAATAACTTCCTTTTAAAAGGAATGGGAGATGAGACTTGGTTTATTGCATGTTACGCCCCAAAAAAGCATCCATTACTCATTAAGAGAATAGAGACCTTTTGGACCAAGCGTCTGGCACACCAACCGTTTTTCTCATCGTTAAACTAGCAAAAGTGGATTCGACACGTCATAAGTGCACTTGCGCTGTGCGCTTTAGACCATGTGCTCGGATCGTTTAAATAGGGCTCTTAGTGCCATTTACCATTGACAAAAGCATGGGTTGACAAAGGCATCAAAACATCATTGGTAAACGTTCTGAAAATGTTTAAATATGTGGTCAAATTCAAGAACATTTAACTTACAAAAAAGGTTACATTGTCAATAGCAAAATGTATAACGCAAACAGCTTTCTGCTGGTCAATGCAACAAATCTGCATGACCAACAAGAACATGCTGCGAAATCTACGTGGGGGAATCTTTTGCCCTCACATGAAATTCCAAATCACATGGAATGCTATAGAAGTTAACGGATTATGCCTGAAAAAAATTGCTGAGTAATTGTAAATGTAACCGCACTTTAAAATGCTTCAGTACTACTTAAAGTGCAAGCTCTCAAAAATAAAGTATAGTAATACCCTGCATTTAAGGAAAGCAGGGAGTTTGAGTACAGTGCTCATAACACCTAAGACAGTCCAGTAATCTTTAAAAAGCAAAAAATGCTACACCCGAGTGAGCAGAAATAAACCTCACGTTATTCTGACTTCAAATTATCCCGGGCGCCTTGGTTTTAAAAGCACAAAGGAGCTTGTGCCGCTAATAAAAATCCCAATCTAAACCGGCCATCCAGAACGCAGCTCAGCCCGGGGACAAGTTATCTCCTGTAATGCACTTGTTTCGGGCAGCTCAGCTATAAAAGATTTCCACCAGCCTTCCTGGCTGTTTTTCTTCAGTCTCCAAATCTGCCATCACACATTCACGGCGGGGGAATTTCTGTACCGTATGTTTATATGCAGAGGATGTTATAGCTAAGATCAACAGAAGTCAACTGCATATATTTTAGTGCTGACATGACAGGGGTGTCTCTATGCCTAAGGAAGTGAGAGAGCGGGAGCGGAAGAGCTCAGAGGTTAATGAGGACGGACAGGTTTGGCATTTGAGCGGAGGAAGAGGAGGATACTCATCATCTTTGCGCTCCCGTCGCCATGGAAACCTGACCTTGTAGCCTCTGATTCTCTCTTCTCTTTCTGGAGGGTGTCTCGTGTACACGTCGGTTCATATGCGGAGGGCTGAAGGGATGGAGAAACAGAGTGGCATCTTCACACTTCATCTACTGCTCACTTGTTTCAGACACGATGCGAAAAAAGTGTCAAAGCTATTTGAGAGCACCCGCGCACCCGCGCACCCACACAGACACACAAAATCGCTCTGACCGTCTTCAAACAGCCATGTGTGTGTAAGATTAAATCAGGACGCCTTGTGTCCACTCATGAGTTTCCAATCCTCCTCATCTTGGGGAAAAAGAAGAACCCATTTCCCGTCGCCCTCCCTGGAGATCCCAGTATGCAGTCACCCGGTCTTGCTCCCCAGAGGAAGTACACAAGAGTTTTCAGAATGATTTCGATGGTGGAAGTGTGATAGCTGGACTCGGAGCAGACAGCATGTGGGAGTTTGGTTCACGGAGAGAGTTTGACTAGTTGTAATGCGAATATCTCGCCTGGCCAGACCGTGTTTCCTGTCTCCTCATCCGGAGCTTATAAACGAGACGGCACAGCTATCTGCACAATCAGACAGAGGGCTGAGGGAGAACACATCTCTCAATAACACACACACACACGCTGATAGGTCGGGAAACATATCTTGTTAACCCGTTTAGAATCAGTTGTGCTTGTTATTTTCTGGGTGTTTTGGGTGGTCAAGGCGTATGCAGATCGCAATAAGCTCAAATCCTGCTAAACACTTTTACCAGTTGTTGTGGAAACCAAGCTAAATTATTTGACCATATCTGCTATGAACTGCATGGGCTACTCGTCTCATCTAGAATTCAGTTTAAAATAATTCTGTTGACCTACAAAGCTCTCCAGAATCTTGCAGTGCCATATCTCACTGAGCTTATTCAAGCGTACACTCCTCCACACTCACTGAGGTCTTCTCTCGGTCCACAATTTCAGGCTTCAAAACCATGGAAGTCACTGGCATGAAATATTTTCTTAATATCTCCTTCTATTAAAAGCACATATAAAAACTTCTACTTTGTACACATTGATTTGTTTTGTTATAATTTATATATTGTATGTTAATGTGTTCGTTTGTTTATTATTAAGATAAATTAATGGCATTTTTCACAATTTTGGGGTTACATATGTTACATGTACTAGTAGTAATAAAGGTAAATAATGGCATAATTACGCCCTATACCCTATAGTAAGTACATAAATTGATATTACTTAGTACATAAATGTATAATTACACATGAAAAGGGACACCTTAAAATAAAGTGTAACCCTATTTTGTAACTTGCCTACAAAAATTGCCTAGGCATAGGTGTAAAACGCTATGCAGCTGTGCCAATACATTTGTGAATAGTTTTTAGTTATTAATATATAACTAAATAGTAGTTTAACTAGTTATTAATAAAATAATAGGAGCTGTATGGAGTGGTGCAGGTATGACATAAATATAAATGCGTAGGCCACAACACAGAAGCGAGTTAGCATTTTAACACTTCCAGTTCCATCGTTTCAAAGCCGACGTGTTTTTTGAATAGGTTTTTGTTTGTCGGGAAGGTAGATGGACGGAAGACGTGAGATGAGACAAGATGATCACAGGTAGGCAGAGAGATCAGGAGTCTGAGGTGAAACACTGTATACTGTGACGAGACCAGACAAGGGCCGTTTCTCAATATGTGTTCTTGTCTTTATTTGTGTTCCCGTGGACTTGTGGACTCGCTGCGCAAGTACTGTTCCAGTTCAAAGTTCACGTCTAGCCAAGTACAGTTCGAATCTCCGGATGTGTCCTTAATCCGCCCGTTTTATTGAAGATGCATCGTCAGGTGACTTGTGTGGACTTCAGGCAGACAGGTATCCCAGAATGCATCTTGCACCAACAATTAAGCGTCAGTATCGGATGAGAAACCGAGTGTATTTTAAAAATACTACTGTTAAAGGAACACACTGACTTTTTGTGACTTTAGCTTATTCACAGCATCCCCCAGAGATAGATAAGTCCATATACTGTATACTATTTTTTATCTACGTGCATTATCCATAACTTTGTCTGACACACACACACCGCTAGGCTAGCTTAGCACAAAGACTGGAGGTAAATGACTCCTACTGCTTAATATGTGACAAAATCACGGCAACATTTTCCTATTTACATGTTGTGATGTGTATAGTTACATCGTGTACTAAGACCTACGGAAAATGAAAAGTTGCGATTCTTCTAGACCGATATGTCTAGAAACTATTCTCTCATTCCTGCGTCTCATTCCATCAAAAATATCTTGATTTCTGAAGATGAACAAAGGTCTTATGGGTTTGGAATGACATGAGGGTGAGTAATTACATAATTATCATTTTTGGGTGAGCTGGCATTCATAAATGTGTAATTAATGAATGTAAGTAATTGTTTATTATTATTAAGTAAGTGTGTGTGTGTGTGTGTGTGTGTGTGTGTGTGTGTGTGTGTGTGTGTGTGTGTGTGTGTGTGTGTGTGTGTGTGTGTGTGTGTGTGTGTGTGTGTGTGTGTGTGTGTGTGAGAGAGAGAGAGAGAGAGAGAGAGAGAGAGAGAGAGAGAGAGAGAGAGAGAGAGAGAGAGAGAGAGAGAGAGAGAGAGAGAGAGAGAGAGAATTTTTGTTGTTATGATACAGGCTCCATGACCTTCTTACAAGGCTCAGTACATTTATCTACACTCACACACACACACACAGCAAGGTCAGTCGACACCATTACAGATATTTCTTCATTAGTGGCAGCACTGAGGCCTCACTGTGTCACAGCTGCTCAGGACACACTCAAGACAATTACACAAACTGTTAAATAACATTTTTGGGTCGTGCAAGTTCAGTTTGCGTACAACAATATTCGAAGACCACAGAAGCTCTAAGGCCTACAAACTTGGTCTGGAATCTGAATCTAGGAGGTGTGAATTACCAAAAGACGATTAACTTTTATATAATGTAGTGATTTTAATCCTGAGCTCATGGGCTTCAGCTATTGGACTCAGATCCACTGGGGTGGACAATCAGAGTTCTCATCAGAGAGGAGATGAATGAGAGGATCCTGCTAGGACTCTTAATGAATCAAGGAGAATGATCTGCCTAGACGAGTCTGTGGAGGATTTTGAGTGTGTGTGTGTGTGTGTGTGTGTGTGTGCTTGCGTGCGTGCGTGCGTGTGTGTGTGTGTGTGTGAGAAGGTTTGCGATGTGTGAGCCGTCTTTGACAACAGTATTGTTTGTTGTTTGTTGTGGTTCAGTGTGCAGAGAAGCCAAACTAATCAATAAAAGTAAAACATCCAGGACCAAGCAGGCATAAATGAGCCTTCCAGCATGCTGTTTTTAACATCTTATTAAGCTCTTTACAGGGTTCCTGACTTTCAACTGCTTGATTGAGTTTTTTTTTTACTCTCTCCTTCATTCTTTCTACTGATTGAGCTCTTATAAAATCCACACGAATTTCTGTAAAATGTGATTTTTTGCTTTAACCTTTTCAAACGACCTCTTCAAATGCTTTTCTCATATGAAGAATTGGGATTTAAATTAACCGATGCTAAAAACTATTCACCAATTTATGTGTGTAATTAAGTCTTTTTTGTAGGTGGTTGACAAAATAATTAGCGTATTGGCAGTTTTACAAAATAAATATATTAAATTGCATGAAATATTAAACATAAAATAACTGTTTATATTATGTTGTTTCCTACAGTATATTTCGCTTTGTGCTCAGACAAATACTTTTGTTATGAATTAGACATTAAATATTTACAGGCAAGTCCTTAAAAGCTTTAAATCACTTCCACAACAATTCTTTTCCAGTGGATGAATAATAAAAACATTGACAGCCAATCAGAATTCATCCTGCTTTAAGAGCTCGGGTATTTAAAGCGGCAGACAAAAGTGCAGCTTGTACTTAAAGGGGTGGTAAAACACATTCTTTCGAAGGCCTGATTGTGTTTGTAGGGTGCACTGTAATATGTGTTCATGCTTCGTTTGCATGAAAAAAATTGCATTCGTTTTTCATATAATTGACCTTTATTCTACACTGCTCTGTCCCTTCTTGTAAAAACAGTCTGAAGGTTTCCGGGTTTTATGAAGCCAGTCCCTCAAAAATACTCAATGGGCTCAGATTGGTTAGCTGACGCAGCTGTGTTCTGATTCGCTAACTGCCTAGTTCACGTGTTTGATGATCAGTAAGTTATCACAGGCTGTGGGCGTCCGGTCGCCGGTATATGTTTAAACACTGACGGAGATGGGGCATGCTGGATTTGCAACCTTAGATCATCCACTTGTCTGTCACTCACTTAGTCTCTTGCTCAGCACCAGTCAATGTGCTTAAGCAGATTTACAATGTTGAATTTGGCAGTTGACTGCTGAACGTTCTAATCATATATATGATCATACGCTGCAGGGACCAGCCTAGAATGTGATTGTATGTGTCAAAGGGTTAACAAACTGGTTTGCCGAGGCAAACAGTATTATCATTTGTTTACTTCCTTACTAAAAACATGATGAACCTTTTATGAGGGACCCCCTTCCTAAAATCCATCTATTTTTATGTATTAAAAACATTTAAACTCTTAGTTTATTAGTAAGTGTGACATTATAAATACAACATATCGTTTCGGCTATACTTAATAATCAAAAATGATTTATATAAGCACTGGGGTTCTTAACATACTTCGTTAAGAACCCCAGTGAGCAAGATAAAGGGGACTTTAGTAAGAACAACTCACTAGAAAGGTACAAAGCAAACATACAATTATGGAAAGTACAGCAAGAAAGGTAAGAAAATTTTAGAATTGAAATGGTTAGACTGTTTGGTAGACTTTATCCATTTTTGCTTTGTATTTTGCATTCTCTGAAATTTTCTGGGGACCCCTTAGAACCTTCTTGAGGACCCCTTGGGGTCCCCGGACCCCAGTTTGAAAACCCCTGTAATACGCCATAAAGTGCATATCACATGCACGCCAAAATGAGTTTTGGCGTATACATTCCACGAAATTGCACACTCGTGGAACCGCTCCATTTTTCAGGACAAGCTGTTGTGCGATTTTTACACACTATAGCTAAAGTTTTAAAGTATTATTTGCTGGTGTGGACGGTAATATACTTTAGTTATTGCTTTTACTTCTTTGTGTGAACGGGCTTTTACCGTAAGTAAAAAAGATTCAATAAGAGGATAGACGATATCATTTCTGTGGCGTTTTTCTTTTAGTTGTGGTGTGGACTTTGCTATTCTTTTATATTTAGAACATCTTTATCGTAATCGTAATTGTTGGCATCCCCTGAAGTGTCTGGGGAGACCGTGTCAATTAGAGTCTCCTCTGAATTTGCTTCCTTGACACGTCATCCTCAATAAACCCGTCTCCGGCGTGACACCTCAAAGTTTCGAATATTCCGATCTAATATGATTTCTGACCTGTAAGGTTGCCATAATAATACTAATACACTGTTTGTTAATAGGCCAGAGGAGAATATTTTCCTGTTTAACACTGTGAAGCTGCTTTGAAACAATCGTCATTGTAAAAGCACTATATAAATAAAGTTGACTTGACTTGACTTGACTTGACTTGATTATTATCCTTGGTGTGAACGGACCTTAACACCAGGCTTAAAGTCCCAAACGGACATACATTAATCCTGCCATACCGGCCCGACCTCACAGAAACAAACGGGAATACATTTGGCCTTCATCCATCTGCTCTGATCTGCACACACACACACACACACACTCAGGACAATGATGCAAGACCATTTCCTTTGATTGAAATTAATTTATTCGTGCCAGCACACTGGTTTTGGCATCTATTAATTTCCCTTTATTAAATTTCACACCTTCACCCTTGAAGTTAATTAAAAGAGTGAGAGAAGATGGTGCTGGATCACCCGGTCTGCTGTCCTTTCTCACCCTCCCTTCTTCATCCTCTTCACCTCTCTCTTTGTTTAAACAATCTCCTAATCGTATTTAAAAGAGTCCCACCCGCGCAGAGAGCAGCTCTCCTATGTAACAACTGTGTACAGCACAATTTGCCTGTCACAGTTTAACCTGATAAACTAATTTCCATAAACCCTAATCTCATGTCTTTCTCTTCTCAACTCCCGAGATTGCAGTCTCGGACTACTATTGTAAAGTGGTATCTATTCCACACCTGAGACGAGCTGAGAGTGGCCAAAAGAAAGTGGATTGGGATTGTTGTGGTTATCTGCAGGCGAGGACTCGGGTATTATGCTGAGAGAACTCTGACATTCAAGCTGACTTCTGTATGTCATCTGTGACTGAATGAGACGGAGCTCTGATCCACAGAGCTTAAAAGGGACTCTTGTGACAGATTACAGTTGCTTCTTCACTGATAAGAAGCTGCATAACAAACATTTCTATAAGCTCACTGTGGTCAAGGGCAACATTTCACAAAAATGGTATAGGTTCATTCAAACTAGAGTATATTTTAATGTCCCCATCAATTAGTCTTAGTATAAAAATAGTAAATAAATAATTTTACTGTAAATGTAAATATTACTTTAAAACTCAACATTTTATTCGATTCAACATTATAAGAGTTTAATTCTATTCTGATTTCTAAAAACTGACTCGAAATTGGAGGCACATCAAGTGTCACACACATGTTTATCAGTAAATAATGTAAAAAGAACATCTTTACGGACACTTTATATAGAAATCAAACCCAGGAACATTGAACAGAAGTAAGGTTAATCATGAAAATGAACTGTAATTTAAGCATCAAAAGTGTAGAGCAAGTTCTGCATTTATAGTGTGTTTTGTGCAACAAAAAAAGAAAAGAAAAGAAATGTTACATAAATGTACCATGTTAACTATTTTATTAGTTTTTAGTTAAGTTTATTAGGTCATCCATCCAAAGAGAAAACAACAAAGACAAAGACAAAATAAAAATAAAACAAAACAAAATAAAAAACAAAGCATTTCAAAATTGAATTATATAATCCTTCAACATTTCAAAGACAAGGACAAAGACCGAAAGGGTCTAGGCTGAAGTCTGAACTTATTATGCCTAGCCCTCTTACTGTCACAGACACGCCAGGCTCCAACGTCACCCACTCACAACGCACACCCTCTCCCGAATTCTAATCATGCACACCTGATCCTCATCACCACCCCAATCTACCACAGCACAAAAGACACACACACTCCATCAGTCACTGTCCGGTCTCATCTATGAGAAGGTACTAACGCTCTTTGCTTTACCTCAGGACTCCCTCGAAGTATCCCTGTGATCTTCTACGTCTCTTGTCAGAATCTCCTCATGTTTCCCTGTCCAGTGTGTGTCTCCAGTGAACTCTCCAGCAAACTCTCCAGCGAACTCTCCAGCGAACTCTCCAGCGAACTCCCCAGTGAATTCTCCAGCGAATTCTCCAGCGAAGTCTCCATTGATTATCTCCAGCATTCTCTCCAGCGATTTCCACTACCCTCACGAAGACTCACACTCCCGGAGCCTGGCCGAACATCGCCGTCACGTTGCAGAGGTCCTGCAACACCTTGTAACGCAGAGTTGAAATGTTTTTGCCCAGAAAAAGTGTAGTGCTCGAGGAAATGATGCACGTGAGGCAAGAGCTGGCGTATTTTCCCCGTGTTTAATAAAAGTAACTTATACATCAACACTCATCCGCATACATGAGGTTGAGTGAGAGAAAAGGATACAAATAAACATTCAACTGAGGTCACAAATAGAAAAAAGGAAACTAAAAGGGAAAAGTGTACAAAGTCGATAGAGCAGTTATCTCCTCTCCTCCATTGTTTGCATTCCCTCACAGACGCGCGCACTCTATACACATGCGCAGTTCACATTCTACCTCAAATTATTGTGAATGCTTCTAAGTGACCGTTACAACCTGAGGGAGTTCCAGCTCTAACTTTACCTCCCCATTTGAGG
This sequence comes from Pseudorasbora parva, assembly GCF_024679245.1. Lineage (NCBI taxonomy): Eukaryota > Metazoa > Chordata > Actinopteri > Cypriniformes > Gobionidae > Pseudorasbora > Pseudorasbora parva. The sequence continues at coordinate 27,158,092 of NC_090184.1, forward strand.
ACCTCACTGAGAAACGCTCCTTCCATCAGCCCTCAGTGCAGTTCCTTGGATACTCCATCGACAGCAGTGGCATCCAGATGGACGAGGGGAAGGTGGACACAGTACGGACCTGGCCCACACCTTCCACCATAAAAGAGCTCCAGCGATTTCTCAGTTTCGCTAACTTCTACCATCGATTCATCAAGAACTACAGCATCATCACCAGCCCTCTCACTCACCTCCTGCGCAGTAAGCCCAAGTCTCTGTCCTGGACTCCAGCGGCCACAGAGGCCTTCAACACCCTCAAAGAAGCCTTCACCACCGCTCCCCTTCTGGTCCATCCCGACCCCAGCAAGCCCTTCATCGTGGAAGTGGACACCTCCACCACCGGAGCGGGAGCGGTGTTGTCGCCGCAGCAGGGGACGCCCAGTAAGCTCCATTCATGCGCCTTCTTCTCCCGAAAGTTCAGCCCGGCGGAGGTCAACTATGATATCGGGAATCGGGAGTTACTGGCCATCAAGCTCGCCCTAGAGGAGTGGAGGCATTGGTTGGAGGGCGCCCAACACCCCTTCCTGGTCCTCACTGATCACAAAAAGCTAGAATATCTGAGAGACCCCAAGCGACTGAACCCACGCCAAGCCCGTTGGGCTCTCTTCTTTACCCAGTTTAACTTTACCATCTCCTACCGTCCGGGCCCCAAGAACGTGAAGGTGGATGCTCTCTCATGCCTGTACACTTCAGAGGAGCACACCAAACCCATCCTACCCAGTAAGCTTTTCATGAGTCCCATTTCCTGGTCCGAGGATACCTTGCCTTCCTCCAATGCCTCCACCAACGCCCCGCCGGGCTGTCCCCGACCTCCAGTACATCCCACGAGCACGGCGCACCCCCCTCATTCACTCCGCTCACATTTCATTGGGCACTGGCCACCCTGGGGTCAATGAAACGCTCTCATTGCTGCGAGATCGCATCTGGTGGCCCAACATGGGAGGTGAGTTCAGAAGGTACGTGAGAGAGAGTTGCGAGTGCGCCATGTCCAAGAGCTCCTGGCACCTCCCTGCTGGAAAACTCCTCCCGCTGTCCGTTCCCAATCATCCATGGTCACACCAAGAAGTGGATTTCATCACCGACCTTCCCGTCTCCGATGGTAATACCTGCATCCTAGTAGTAGTGGACCGTTTTTCTAAGTCCTGTCAACTTTTCCCTCTGAGGGGCCTGCCCACAGCCCTAGAGACAGCAGAGGTACTATTCAACGCCATCTTCCGATATTATGGGATTCCTGAAGACATCGTGTCGGACCGAGGCCCACAGTTCACTTCCCGGGTATGGAAGGCGTTCTTCACGAGTCTGTCTTCAAGATACCACCCACAGGCCAATGGGCAGACAGAGAGGAAGATCCAGGAGATTGGTCGCTTCCTCCGTACCTTCTGCCATGGTCACCAGGACTCCTGGAACCAGTTCCTGGGTTGGGCCGAGTACGCTCAAAACTCCCTTCGCCAAGCCACCACGGGACTGACCCCTTTCCAGTGCGTACTCGGCTACCAACCTACCCTGTTTCCCTGGTCCGGAGAACCATCAGACGTACCAGCTGTCGACTACCGGGAGAGCGAGAGGATCTGGGACTCAGCACATCACCAACTCCAGCGAGCCTTGCGCAGGCGCAAGATGGCAGCCGACCTTCGGAGATCCGACACCCCCACCTTCCAGCCAGGACAGAAGGTCTGGCTGTCCACTAGGGACATCAGGATGCGCCTGTCGTGCAAGAAGCTGAGTCTCAGGTTCAATGGCCCCTATACGATCCTGAAGCAGGTCAACCCGGTCACCTACCAACTCCAACTTCCCCCTCACTTACGCATCCACCCCACATTCCATGTGTCCCTCCTCAAACCTCACCACCCTTCTGTTTTTCCCTTCACAGTGTCACGTTACACACACAAAGGAAAACTGGTGCGAGCACTCAATAAAACATAAACCAAAGACTCAAACATACCAAAGGAATGACGGGGAACCGGGAGACGTAGACGAGACATACAACGATCCGACCAAGACTGACAAACACAAAGAGCTTATAAAGGGAAGAAATCAAAAGGGAATCAGGGAACACAGGTGGGGCCAATAAACACTAATCAGATAACAAGGGGGAGGGATCTGACAGGGATCCCTCCCCCTTGTTAGACTACCAAAAACTGAAATTAAATTCAATTTAAATAAGGTTAATCATCTTCCCATTAGTTCATTCCCTTTGTTATAGTAATAATCTTATTATTTATTTATTTGTTTGTTTGTTTGTTTGTTTGTTTGTTTGTTTGTTTGTTTATTTTATCATTCTAATCCCCATTTTAACTATAGAAAAAAGCCATTTTCGCCAAACTAATTTCTTAAAGTCCCTCTGTAGTCAATCCTTTTATCCCTTAAACCTCATCTTTGATCACTTAAATTACATATTTAAATGTAAAACAAATCATCGTGCCTTAGAAAAGCTTGAATGTAACTCCATACCCTTGCTTCATTTAGTATACACGGATAGCATGACTATGCAAATGAGCCCCGCCTCCACTCACTCATTCAGACAGGTGTATTAGTCAATGTATCAGAATGGTAATGCCTCTTATAAATGACTCTCTACAATGTCAGACACAAAACTATAATAAAATGATTGGACTTTGACTTGACTACAGCATCAAACATATAATAATGTGTTGCTAATGTTACACAAGCCATGTTGTACGTCAGTGGAGAAAGGAATCTAGTTTATCATAATATTACACAATATACGTAATTCACCCGCTATATTGCTAAATAGATAAAAAATTTCATATCAACAGTAAAATAGGTATACCAGGATAACCTGGCTTCTCTTGAGACCCACTGCTTCAGAGAATAGTTAACAATATGCTAAAGCCTGTTTTTCACTGCACTTTTAAAAGGAGAAATTACTCAGCAATGGTGTTGATTAATTAACCAATTTGTACATGTGTTGTCTTAAAGCATATTGAAAAGTACAGAGCCCCACACATGACATGCAGTAAAAAAACTGGTAGACTAAATCGTGTGCACAATTTGCTATTTCGTTCCCCTCAATTTATAAATTGTGCGTACATTTTACTATTTCATTCCCTTGATTTATAAATAGTGCGCACGTTTAACTAATTTGTTCCCTCGATTTACTAAATCGTGCGCACAATTTATAAATCGAGGGAATTAATTAGTATAACGTGTGCACGATTTATAAATGGAAGGAACGAAAAAGTAAATTGTGTGTACTATTTACCTTTTATTTCTTGCATGTCATGTAAGGGGCTCCGTAGAAAACGCCACGCAGACATAAACAACAATTAAAAACGTCCCCGGTTACGAATGTAACCTTAGTTCCCTGAGAACAGGGAACGAGACGCTGCGTCAGCTGACGCTATGGGGAACGCCTCCAGCGTGACCGGTGTCTGAGCTACTATCAAACCACAGCAATCCTATTGACCGGCGACAGCCTATGATGTCATCAAGGTGCGACCAGGAAGTATATAAGGGCGCCTTGCAAACATGACACCAGCTTCTTCGTCTGAAGGGACTGTTCGCAGGCAGGCCCGAGGCATGGCAAAAGTGACGCAGCGTCTCGTTCCCTGTTCTCAGGGAACTAAGGTTACATTCGTAACCGGGGACGTTCCCTTTCGAAAGGGAACTCGAGCTGCGTCAGCTGACGCTATGGGGAACGATATACCCACGCCGCCATGCCGAGGGGAGTGCATGCCTACTGGCAGTGACAACTGTCAGGACAAGCAAATTCAACTGAAATGCCTGAACCACTCCCCCTCTGGTCACATTAGGCTGTCAGTGACAGCATTCCCTACAGTCATAGCCTGAGCTGTGGCCTTGGGGCACCTTCATGTACCCTACCCCGGCCGCTCAAAGGCCTGGAACCAACCTGTTCGACAGAAGGGGTTCCTTTAAGGGAATGTGGCTAGGGGACCCGAGGGCGCCCCAGCCAGTCACTATTCGGGAAGAACTTCACCGAATGCCACCAGGGAGGCTTGACCTGGCGTCACTATGCGGGACGCTTCTGTCTGCCAGCCCAGTCTGTTCACAACAGAGCCTCTGGAAACTCACCTCTGGAGAGGCATCAAGCTGAGGGACTGCGAACTGGCAGTGTCCGCCTCAGGCCGGAACTCAGAGACGGGCTATCCTGGAGAACAGCGCTCAGCGTAGTGCTTTCCCACCCTTGCTAGCGAGGGGAGTCAGCTGCTCGATCCTAGGATCTACCGAGCACATACATTACAGGGGTGCTCAGGAGGCCTGAGAAGGCCTACAGGCTGATCTCACAGGGAGGCCCCGAGGGGCCTATGACCAACTGACCAGGCCCAGGCGGCCGTAAGCTCACAGACAACCCTCCTAAGAGGGGAGCTCTTAAGCCTGCCTGGTAGGTACCATGCTGTAGGCAACCTATGCAAGTCCCTGTCCTGTAAGGACCGCATAGCAGCAGTGTAAACTCGTCGTGCTAGAGTATGCGCCCGCCATCAGGTGCTGCCGGCTAGGACCGAAGCCTGATGGCAGGAACCACTAGCTGTCAGCTTGAGCCAGTTATGTGTCTCCGTCCAAGGAACTCATTCCCCCTGGGAGGCCCCGCAGGGCCTACTACTTGCCAGGCTACTCGTAGCCGGCACTGAGACCAGGGAACGACCTCAGGGAGGCCTGGTGAGGCCTGCTACCTGATAGCAGATCATGCTAGCCGCCCTGGCTAGCAACCATGCTCACTGTCATAGGAACCGGGAACCGGGGCTCACCCTCCGGGAGGCCTAGCGAGGCCTAATCCCTGTCACCCAGTGGCCGAGGCCCTGGACCACCCCCTCAGGGGAAGCCAGATGAGGCCTGCTGCAACCCAGCAGGCCCTCCGGGAGGCCTGGTGAGGCCTGCTACCTGCCATCTGGTGACTGGAGCCCAGGAACTGTTATCCAGCGCTAGTTCCCTGGAGTACCCCCTCAGGGGAAGCCAGATGAGGCCTGCTGCATCCCTGCAGGCCCTCAGGGAGGCCCCGCGAGGCCTACTACCTATCATCCAGTGACTGAAGCCCAGGAACGACCCCTTGGGGGAAGCCAGACGAGGCTTACTGCTACCACAGCAGGCCCTCAGGGAGGCCTGGTGAGGCCTACTACCTGCCGTCTAACACGTGAAGCACGGGAATACCCCCTCAAGGGAAGCCCGGCAAGGCCTGCTGCACCCCAGCAGGCCCTCAGGGAGGCCTAGGGAGGCCTACTAACTGGGCTTGTAGCCATGCCAGCGACGAATGCTCGCTGGCAGGTCGGATGAATGCTGGCCGCTCCAAGTCGGGCTGACAGTGGCTGTCTGCTTGGCTGACGAAGACCTAGACATCCAGTTACCACCTGGGGAATCACCCCAGGGAGGCCATGATGGTCCTGCTTGTCGACGAGGTACTGCTGAAGCCGACATCGTCGGGGATATTCCTCCCGGGCGCACATTGGCCCGATGTCGCGACTCACCCGCAAGGAGGCCTGCTGAGGCCTCCTGCTCAGAGTCCACTGCCAGGACTGCCCAAGCTGGCTGCTCACAGCCAGCTGGTAGCCCATGCCCCTCCCGGGGCTGGCTTCATCCCGGAGGCTCACGGGGTCCTCCATGCGATGACGCAGTCCCATCCGGCAGTGCCTACAGACATAGCCTAAACACATTGCCAAAAGCAGTGTACTCAGCAGAAAGTACCTAGACCCTCAAAGCGAGGGGAGTACAACTTACGTCACCTGCGTCAGGGCGGCCGCTCTTCCTTCATGCAGCGGCCTATCGTTCACGCTAGGGCGTCAGCCATGGCAATGCTTCGGCTTCCAGGGGAGCATCCGACCGAACCATCACGAAGCACGCAGGTTGCGAGTGCAGCTCAACCCGAGCCCTAAAAGGTGGAGCAGAAGACACAGAGCAGAGGGCAAAAAATATTCACAAATATGCTACCCACCGGCCCAACATCCTCCAGGATGGGGCCAGGGGCCGCCAGAAGGTGGCAGCCACAACAAGCTCTGGAAAGCGGGGTTTTCGCAAAACTAGCCCACCTGCGTACAAGCGTGGGACGCCAAACCCCGCCCCACGACCACTGGCTAAGTCGCTGTTCATTCTGCTTCACACCAACCTGCATTACTAAAAACCCCAAAACGCAGAGAAGGGGGCGGGCCTTGGCCGGACGACTCTAATGTAAGAGGAGGCTGACTAGGGATGAGAAAGAAAATGCCCTGCAATATTCAAACCGAGGGCCTCGGGCGATAATTACTTTCCTTCTTTGGAAAGAAATGCCCCCCATCCCGCAAAAGCCTAGGCCAACCGATGCAGTGGCCCGGAGAGGGCCAGCCTACATAAGACTATTATACGCGGCTCGGGGGAGCGAAAAAAACCTCAATAATACTCCGTCCAAGCCCTGCGAGGCTAGACATAAATCTGTAGTTCGTGCGTAAGCCTAAACTCACTCTCCCGTCTATGAAATTCCACGAGGGGCAACGTTGACCGCTTTACCCTGGGGTGGCTAAGAGCTTCCTGTTTGACTAGGAGAGCACACTCGCCTAAAACAACAGCCCATTCCTACAAGAATGAGCGGTTGCCTCAATACTGCTTCATCACACAGAGAGAAGGCAAAAAAACTGTTCGCACAGCTGTACATACAATGGCGGCTATTCTCTCCTAGCAAAGCTAGCTCTAGACATACCACATAACGGCATCTAAAAAATCGTTCTAGCCACCGGACAGGGGAACTACAGGGCCCTATGGTGTCCTCCATCGATACTGTGATCCCCAAACCCTTGGCGGGGAGCATGAAGTCTCACACAACATAAATAATAAATGTTTCCCTCGCAAGGGGGACTTACCAGCTCGCCTCCGGCGCGACGATATCCACACATAAGTTTTACTCACAGTATGCATGTTTAGGAGCGCAACCGCCTGAGGGTGCGCTTCTCACAGCCCAGCCAGGCGGGGTCTAGAGTATCATCGTCATGGCCCCCCTCAGGGCCGGATGTAAGAAGCGCCTGGGGAGAAAATGAAGAAGAGCAGTAAATGAGATGTAATTCTTAACTCACCCACCTAAGGGAGGGATATTTCATTCACGCCAACAGCGTTGTGATACTATTCCTCTTATGTGGGAGTCCGCCTCTTTGCGCCCCGCCCTTAACCGCGGGGAGCATGAGAGGCGATGTTGGCACTTAGGCCCCTTCACTGGTCCGTATACCGTGACGCCTCCCGCCTGCCTGGGACCCGGATCTCAGCGGTGTGCGGGTCCTCGGACACCACCACCCGCGCTTCTGTGACACTGGCCCTCAGGCCCTGCTATCGCTGATATGGCGCACAGCTGCGCCGCGGGTCAGGGTATTTTCCCTGATTGAGATCCCTCAGCAGGTCTTCCCAGTATACTTGCAACACCGACACGGCGTAAAAGTAGCACCAGGCTGACCCGCTGCCGTGTATGCCCCGCCATCTAAACTTCTTGAAACATAGTTGAAAGAAGCTCAGATGGCAGGGTTGGAGCTAGAACACATACCCATATCCACCCATCCTCCAAACATCAGCATTTAACACCCGCTGATGTCCGTGAATACACTGAATATGCGTTCTTCCATACCCTCACGATCTCAGTCAGGAGATCAGGAAGGAATGGAAAAGCTCAACTGAGCCGACGGTTTTATGGCCGGGGAGAAATCGATCGTTCCGTTTAAACGAGCGATCTCTCCTTTAATGCGCCCACATGACGGCCGCAGCCTGCATGCAGCGCTCTCATAACAGCCATCGGCTCAGCATACACAGTCAGGATGGCTGAGAAATTAATTTCCCTTCTCACCAGCCATCCCTACGAGCATTCGTGATTAGTCTCGTCAGTCGCTAGATCGCCGGAGGGAAACATCCCCTCGCGGCGATCGGCGACCCCATCCGAGGGACTGTGACGTGCATCCGGGCTCAGCCTCAGCGTGAGCGGGGATCACATCACTAATCTCAGATGCAAAAACACTCTTCCCTCAGGAATAGCGCTAGACGAGAACGGAGCGATCTCGGATTGAAAACTTCGCTCACATTACACACAATCGAACAAATGACTCCACAAGAGCTTGACTGTGCATGCTCTTAATCCCAGGCAGAAAATAAATGAATCTGGATAACCTTTGACTTGAAGCATTCAGACAAAAACAGTCCCTGAAGACGAAGATGCTGGTGTCATGTTTGCAAGGCGCCCTTATATACTTCCTGGTCGCACCTTGATGACATCATAGGCTGTCGCCGGTCAATAGGATTGCTGTGGTTTGATAGTAGCTCAGACACCGGTCACGCTGGAGGCGTTCCCCATAGCGTCAGCTGACGCAGCTCGAGTTCCCTTTCGAAAGGGAACTTGATTTTCACCACAGGGGGTCTTTAAGATATGTGACGTGTTCATTTCATTAATTGAAATATTTATAAAACATACCATCCCAAAACAACAAAAGCCATCATCCAGAACATATTTCTAAAAATCAGATGTACCCTTTATAGAAATACTTAACTCTGAAGGTACAGCATAAAAGGAATGACCCAGCCAGTACTGCTAAATGCTCTTGTTTGTGAATACTAAGAAGAAATCTGATCTCCTGATTGGACAGCACAGAAACAGAATGTGTCAGTGATTTTCAGTTGGGAGTGAAGCGCCTCATAACACATCTGTAGAACCAATGAAGGGAAGAATAGAGACTGAGCAGGGAGACTCTTTTACCCACGATACCCTTCTTCTCCTGGCCATCTGCTTCCACTCGGGGTAATGGAGTGTTATAGGGCAGTGGTGGCCATTAATTCTGCATGGACAATTTAACATCCAAACCTAAGCAGGCGGTCAGAATGGAGAATCTGTGAAGGGTTCTACCCAATAAAAAATACAAAACCCAATTCCAAAAAAGTTGAGACACTGTACAAATTGTGAATAAAAACAGAATGCAATGATTGCAATGATGTGGAAGCTTCAAATTTCAATATTTATTCAGAATACAACATAGACGACATTTAAAATGTTTAAACTGAGAAAATGTATAATTTTAAGGGAAAATACATTGATTTAAAATTTCATGGCATCAACACATCTCAAAAAAGTTGCGACAAGGCCATGTTTACCACTGTGTGGCATCCTCTCTTCTTTTCATAACAGTCTGCAAATGACTGGGGACTGAGGAGACAAGTTGAGAAATGGAAGCTTCAGCTTAAGTTCTGCCAGGAAGACTTAATTACTTTGTCACTATTAATTTCATCTCTTTCCAATCACGTCTTCATATTTTCTGTATAAAGGTCGTACTTACACATGCTTGAATTCACAGATGCCGATGTGACAACAACCTCCACCCTCCCCACCACCACCAGGATGGTTCCGTCCATACCTCTAAGGGGGGGGTCGGCTGCGCCCCCGCCTTCATCTCAGGCAGTGATTTGCTGATCCACTACCCTCGGATTACAAACTATGGACGGGGACAAAACTTATTATGCTTGCTGGGCTGTTAATAAATGCATGCTTCATTCATCATTCTGTCTCCAAGTCTTTCTGGTAGAAATAGGGATGTTGTCCCATTTTTGTCTAATACAGGCTTCGAGTTGCTCAACTGTCTTAGGTCTTCTTTGTTGCATCTTCCTCTTTATTATGCTCTAAATTGTTTTCTATGGGTGAAAGATCTGGACTGCAGGCTGGCTATTTCAGAACCCGGATCCTTTTTTTGCACAGCCATGATGTTGTAATTGATGCAGTATGTGGTCTGGCATTGTCATGTTGGAAAATTCAAGGCTTTTCCTAAAATAGACGATGTCTGGTTGGGAGCATATGTTGTTCTAGAACTTGGATATACCTTTCAGCATTGATGGTGTCTTTCCAGATGTGTAAGCTGCCCATGCCACATGCACTCATGCAACCTCATACCATCAGAGATGCAGGCTTCGGAAATGAGTGCTGATAACAACTTGGGCTGTCCTTGTCCTCTTTAGTCCGGATGACATGGTGTCCCAGTTTCCCAAAAAGAACTTCAAATTTTGATTTGTCTGAACACATAACAGTTTTCCACTTTGCCAGTCCGTTTTAAATGAGCCTTAGTCCTGCGCTTCTGGATCATTCATGTTTAGATATGCCTTTTTTTATGACCTATAGAGTGTTAGCTGGCAACAGTTAATGACACAATGGATTGTGTTAACCGACAATGTGTTCTGGAAGTTTTTTTTTTAGCCCATGTTGTGATTTCCATTACAGTAGCATTCCTGTATGTGATGCAGTGCCGTTTAAGGGCCTGAAGATCACGGGCATCCAGTATGGTTTTCCAGACATGACCCATTATGCACAGAGATTGTTCCAGATTCTCAGAACCTTTGGATGATATTATGCACTGCAAATGATGATAACTTCAAACTCTTTGCAATTTTTCCTCTGAGAAACTCCTTTTTGATATTGTTCCACTTTTTTTCGCCGCAGCATTTGGGGAATTGGTGATCCTCTGCCCATCTTGTCTTCTGAGAGCCACTGCCACTCTGAGAGGCTCTTTTTATACCACACCATGTTGTCAATTGACCTAATAAGTTGCAAATTGGTCCTCCAGCTGTCCCTTATATGTACATTTAACTTTTCTGGCCTCTTATTGCTACCTGTCCCAACTTTTTTGGAATGTGTAGCTCTCATGGAATCCAAAATGTGTCAATATTTGGCATGACATTTCAAAATGTCTAATTTTCAACATTTGATATGTTATCTATATTCTATTGTGAATAAAATATAAGTTTATGGGATTTGTAAATTATTGCATTCCTTTTTTTATTCACAATTTGTACAGTGTCCAAGCTTTTTTTGGAATCGGGTTTGTATGTCTCATCTTAACTTTATTCATTCTGATTTATAGTGGGTGTTTGGGATAGAGATTTCTTAAAATATATAGCTTTTAATTTGACAAGGTCCTAGTCTTGTGAGAGATTGACTAATCAGAGGTGATTTTATTCACACCCTATAAAATATAATGTCCATTCAAAATAGCTGTGACCAAAATGTTTCACTTTTGCCAATATAGTGTCACATTTGGTTGAGGGAGAAAACAGGAGTGAGGACTCAAGTGCAGAGTAATGGTCATTTATCACAAAATAAACATAAACAAAAACCCAGGAGGGGGCAAAAAAAACATTTAAAAAAAAAATAATACAAACAACTCAACATACCGACACGGGGAACCAACGGACTCGGGATCCTCCTTCTCAGGACTACCGGGCGCAGCACCACCAGAGCAGGGACCACCAACCTCGGGATCCAACTTGGAACCACAGACAACTGTAACTGGGTCCACCGGACTTAAGACATTCGGAAGTTGGACCACCGGACTCAGTGGGAAGGCCTTTTTCCTCTGGCCAGAGAAATAATCCACCGCCGCCTTGAACGTTGTCTCCTCCAGCACTCACATTACTGTCCACTCAAATGGTTCGTCGAGGGCATTGTTAAAAAGGTCTTTGAGAGCCAAGTCATTAAGCTTGAGACCCTTAGCCGTCCAAAAGAATCCCAATGCAAACCTTCCTATCTCCATCCCCTCTTGGCGAAGTAGTTGGAGGACTCTAAACCGCAAAATCCTCTCATATTAAGGACATGTGGTGAGCGGTTCCGGGATTGAGTCCTCTTTCTGCTGAGTCCTCGACATAGTTGGAGCGTTATGTCACATTTGGTTGAGGAAAAAAACAGGAGTGAGGACTCAAGTGCAGAGTATTGGTGATTTATTACAAGATAAACATAACAAAAACAAAAACACACTAGGGGGCAAAACAACAAATCAAAATAACACAAGCAACTCTACATACCAACACGGGAAACCGGGGGATGTAGACACTACAACGAACTGACAAAGACTGACAAACACAAGGAGCCTATAAAGTGGACCAATAATAAGGGGAATGATGGAGAATAGGGGCAAATTAAATTTATCAAGAGTTAACAAGGGGGTGGGAACAGACAATGACACGAGCACATGCCCAAAATAACAAAACACCACATGTGCCACAGGACAGTCATGTATATTGAGTATATTGAAATGGGAATGCCATACTTTTTTGCAGAACAGAGAAAATTAATGAAATTAATTATATACCAAAAAAAAGATTTTGATTTGAAAAGAAATTGAAAGCATTTTTATTTTTTTTATTTTTTTAAAACAGTCAACTATAAGCGAGTCATTTTAAATTCTACAGTGATTTCTGTAATTTATACTGATTTCTATTCCTATAAATCATAATATTTTTCCAGTACCAAATGATTGAAGAAAGATAAGTAAACATGATATACGTTCAATTTACTGAAGTCTCAATGAACAGCATAACCTCAAAAAAGAACTGACAAAGGAATGAACAGAACAGGGTGTATAAATACACAGGGTGCATGAGGAAACTAAACAGGCACAGGTGGAGAAAGGTTAATCAGGGACTAAAGAGATGGGGGATAGGTTCATTCTATGGTTCTGGTTCTAGAATAGAGGGTATGCATCGAAGTCACTTTCCCGTCGGAACACGCCCCCTCAGTCGGGGCTGTATGGCAGAAGAGCTGCTGCGTGACTGCAGTTAATAGAGGAAAACATGAGTAGAGCAAACGATTATCAGTTTAAAATAGAGGTTGGGCTCGATACAGTGGTCCTTACAACTTACCAAAGATTCAGTAATCCATGGATAATGACATGCAGCCAGGAATCGTGTTTTCTTGACATTTTTATGAGCCTGATTTCTACATTTATAATATTTATAAATGTCAGTCATCACATTTTTCGAGTTAATCCCGCATGTATATGCGAATGGGTCAGTGTATTGAAGCGTGTATGTGGCTGCTTGTCAAGAATGGAAAACAAAAGCTTTATCCCTTTATAATCACTAAAATCTGTCACTCATTCAATAAACCCAATCTCACAAAGTTCCGAAGTGAAGCTGGTTTACAGTGAATCTCTTATTTTCACAATGTCGGCACTCACAGAGGATTAACATGCGATAACTGAACTCAGCACCTGGACAAACACTCAAGCGGTGAGTGGATTCCAATTTCAACACCTGTGATTGGCCAACTGCGTTGTAGATATCTACAAACATATCTGTGATTGGCTACATTACTCACCGTAGCGAAAACACGTTGGAAATGTAATAAATTGACGAGTGCAAATACAGATACACACTGTATCTTTTGCTGGCTCCTTTTCGCTGATAATATGCTATTATTACAAATTCTTACAGAGGATTATACAAGCAGTTGTGGGCAGCTTTTCCCTCTAAAAGCAGAAGCAGCAGCAGGTGGTTGTGGTTTGAGGGAGAAAATTACACGCCATTATCAAGTCTGTCTCAAGTCCTGGTTTTTGTGTGTTTTCTCTAGCCTAGAAATCTAGACGCACCCTAGTGGCAGCAAATCTAATCTGCCGCGAGTGTCGTCTAGAAACTCTCAATACACTTCTGAGCTATAAACGGCAAACTCTGGTCGGGCCAATCACATTGGCCCTCATTTATCAAAATTGCGTACACCAAATTTCCAGCGTACACCTTGCGTACTCCCAAACCCATGGTGACTTTGAGATTTATCAATATGGACATTGGCGTACGGCACGCTCAAATCCTACGCCAGCTCAGGAGGTGGTGTACGCACGTTTGAGATTCCTAACAATTCCTAACACCACAAAACGCACAGACAAAGATATGCTATATTATGACCCACTGTAAAAAACAACAACAACATTGTAATTATAAACTTAAGTGTTAATTTTTGTGCAACGTAGACTTCAATGTTTAATTTGTGTGACTTTAGGCTACCAAAGCATTTGAGGCATGTATTCCTCCAGTTGCGAGCCTGTGCGGCAGCTGCGCACGGACTGGGACTGAATAATTCAGACTGACAAAATAATAAAATTTACATTCTTCTTCTTTTAAATATTAATAAAATAAATAATAACGACATTCTTCTTCTAAATAACAATAAGCATCATTAATAATAAAAATCATAATATAATAAAAAGAATCTTACAAATTGTCATGCAATTATTAATGTGAATGAATGGTAGGCTACTCCACATCACATCATCATATCGTACACCCCAATATGTGCAGTGATACGAAATTAAATGCTAATTGTTTCAAAACGTGCTGTAAAATAACGCATTGTGATAGGGAGGCCTAATTTATCATCCAAACAGCTTTAAACTGCTGGAGTGCGGTTCTCAACCTCCACACTATTAACAGCTACTCGTAATTTGGGTCCATATTTGTTTGTTTTTTGGGTGCCTTTAATCCCACTCTTTAAAATCCCAAATAAAACAATTTCGTTATTTTCCATTTCCCTGGTATGGTCGATGGGCGCAGCTCAATCATCTCACTAGTCCACTAGTCAGGGCACTGATCAGGGAGTCAGCCCATTGACTTATATCCTAATCTGTGCCCTGACTAGTGGACTAGTAAAATGATTGAGACGCGCCCGATCTCCACTGAGAAGTTTCTCTTTTTTGCCGTCTTCTGTGTGTCCATGGCATAAATGAGGGTGTGGGGGAGGGGGAGGATTGAATATATAGGGGCATGTTATTCTAATGACGATCGTATTCAGCCGCGGCATCTATCAAAGGCAAGTACTGCGTACACCTGGATTGCAGAGGTGTGCACAGCTTCATAAATCAGGCGGTCAGAGGAGTGTAAGCATAATCTTATGCCAACATATAAGCCCGTTTCTACGCAAGATTGATAAATGAGGGCCATCGTGTATAGAGTCGGTGGGCGGGGCATTTAACATAATGATGGCCGAGTTGCGTTTGCGTGCTACTAGTAAACACAGAAACTGGCGAACGGCGGTCTTTCGAATCTGATTTGACCGCGACTCTGGAAGACTTGGAGTTAAGCTTTTCTCTGAGAAAAGAACAAAGAACGGCACTGAAGTCATTCTTAAGAAGGGAAGATGTGTTCTGAGTTTTGCCGGCCAGATTCGGTGAAAGTTTAATCTTTCAATGAGCTCTGCTTCACCTTCATTGCTCTGGTTGGTTGTAGCACTATCCAATTGCGTGCAGAGGGAGTTTGAAAGACAACTGTTTATCCCGCCCCTCGGACTGAGCCCTGTCAATGGTGAGTTTCCAGACCAAACATCTTGATGTGGGTCTGGCTTGTCAGGCTATGTTTTCGCTGCATTCACGCTGTAAACCAATGCTGCCTCTCAGTCTTTTTTGCCACTCAGTAGGGTGTAATCACAGCTGCTCCAGCTGACGGTGACGTCGCGTGCATTCACTCTGGTGGGCACACTCCGGTGGGCACCTCAGGCTTGCCAGCTAGGAAATAGAGGCCGCCGTTTCGGAGCATCCAGGCCTGGTACTCTTTATATGGTCTGCTCTCTGGCCAGAGAAGGAGGTGCAGATTTGGTGTGTCCATCATAGTTTTCTTTACTCATATGAGTGATCAGTTATTTTGTCATGGCTAGCCGATGCAGAAGGATGAGGAAACATGATAAACTTTCAACATAGCGTTTGCTGAAGACTCACATGAACAGCAACACCTCAAACAATAACTGACAAAGGAATGACCAGACCAGGGAGTATAAATACACAGGGTGCATGAGGAAACTAAACAGGCACAGGTGGAGAAAGGTTAACTATCAGGGACTAACGAGAACAGGTGCAGACATGACAAAACGTAATTGTGACAAGATGTTAGCAGCATATCCTTCAAGAAAACATGCCTAATAATTCTGCACACCTGAATATAAGGTGTTTTTCATTTTCAGCCTTCATGAACAATTATATATTACTTATACATTTTTAAATACAACATTAATAGTAGTTATTAAGATTTATGTGGTTTGGAATTGGTAAAATGAGCCTGAAAGAAAGAAAAAATATTCTGATTTATTATGAGTGTTGGAAACAGTTCTGCTGCCTAATATATTTGATAAAATAATAATAATAAAAGTTTCAAATAATAAAAGGTTCAAAAGAACTACATTCATTCAAAATAAAAAAAAATATTTTCAAATAATATAAATCGTCTCAGGTTACGTATGTAACCCTAGTTCCCTGAGGGAACGAGACGCTGCGTCGAAACGCTGTGAGAACGCCTCTGCGTTAATGCGTCGTGAAGCGCCTGTAGAACCATTCCATCGGAAAAAAGATCGATCGTCGGCGTGATGACGTCATCGACCGGAAGCTATAAAGCGTCCGTGAAAACAAACAGGAACTAACTTCTGATAAAGCCTGAAGTAAGTGATCACGGACACGCCGGGAGTATGGCAGAGCGACGCAGCGTCTCGTTCCCTCAGGGAACTAGGGTTACATACGTAACCTGAGACGTTCCCTTTCGGGGAACTCGAGCTGCGTCGAAACGCTGTGAGAACGCTTATACCCACATCGCCATAGGACCAAGTGTCTCGTATGTGTGAAGCCGAAGCGCACACGGTTACGAGAGTACCTGTGCCCCAACTGTAGATGCCAGGTCTAGTTCATAGAACCTGACGAAGGTTAAAGGAGACGACCATCCGGCCGCGTTACAAATATCGTGGAGGGAAGCCCCCGACAAGAGTGCTTTTGAAGCAGCCATACCCCTGGTTGAATGCGCCCGGACAGCCAGTGGAGACGGCTGCCCGGCCGCTTCATAAGCAAGTGAGATGGCCTCGACCACCCACTTGCTCATCCTCTGCTTAGATACTGGGGCCCCTTTCTTAGGGGGCCCGAAACAGACAAACAGCTGATCAGATTTCCTCCACAGGGCAGCTCTGTGGACATAAGTATCTAGCGCCCTAACAGGGCACAGCAGATTCAATCTTTCCTGGTCTGACGTCGTGAAAGGAGGAGGACAGAACGCCTGAAGAGTGATGGGGCCCCGTGGGCTCGTAGGAACCTTGGGGACATAACCCGGCCTGGGATGCAGAAATGCTTTCACCATCCCAGGCGCAAACTCTAAACATGAGGGCCCTACAGACAGGGACTGAATATCTCCTATTCTTTTTAGAGATGAAATAGCCAAAAGGAATACCGTCTTGAGGGTAAGGAACTTATCCGAAACCTCCTCCAAGGGTTCGAATGGAGGCTCGGACAAGCCCCGTAAAACAATGGCTAAGTCCCATGCTGGGACCCTCGAGTGCATCACAGGCCTCAACCTTAAAGTGCCACGGAGGAAACGTGTAATCAGAGGGTGTCTTCCCAAAGACACTCCACCCAAAGGGACGTGGAAGGCACCCAAGGCCGCCACGTACACCTTTATTGTGGAGGGGGTCAACCCTGCCGAGAACCTTGCCTGCAGAAACTCCAGCACTGTACCAACCGGGCAGTTAACTGGGTCCCAGTTAACTGTCTGCACCATGCTGAGAAAAGTTTCCATTTCAGAGCGTACAGTTTCCTCGTGGACGGAGCTCTGGAGTGAAGGATGGTCTCTACGACCTCGGCCGAGAGACCTTCCTCTATGAGCCTAGCCCCCTCACAGGCCAGTCCCACAGTTTCCACATCTCCGGGCGTGGGTGCAGGAATCTCCCGCCCGCCTGAGAGAGAAGATCCCTCCTGGTCGGAATCTCCATCGGAGAGCCTTCCAGGAGAGATATCAGGTCCGAAAACCATACTCGGGTCGGCCAGTTCGGAGCCACTAGAAGTACCTGGGCCCCGTCCCGGCGTACCCTCTCCAGAACTCCTGGAAGCAGGACAATCGGGGGGAAGGCGTACAGAGGTAGCCTCGGCCACTCCTGTACCATGGCATCCAACCCCAGCGGGGCTGGATGGGTCAGAGAAAACCACTGCGGGCAGTGGGAATTCTCAGCCGAAGCAAATAGGTCTATTTCCGCTTTCCCATAAACCTTCCATAGGAGCTCCACCACCTCTGGGTGGAGTCTCCATTCCCCGGGCCTCGGCCCCTGTCTCGACAGGCTGTCTGCTTCCTGATTCAGGACCCCGGGGATATATACTGCCCTGATTGACAGCAATTTCCCCTGGGCCCACAGGAGGATCCGATGTGCCAATTTGTCCAACGGACGGGACCTCAGACCCCCCTGGTGATTTATGTAGGCGACCACCGATGTGTTGTCTGACCTGACTAACACATGGTGGCCCCTGAGGTCGGGCAGGAACTGTTTCAATGCAAGAAACACTGCGAGCATCTCTAGCCGATTTATGTGCCAGTGCCGCTGATGTTCCTGCCATAGACCCTGGGACGAGCGACCACTCATGGTCGCCCCCCAGCCCGTGAGAGAGGTGTCTGTCGTTAGCGTTACGCGACGAACATGAGCCCCCAACACGGGACCCTGAGATAAAAACCCCGGGTTTTTCCACATGACCAGAGCACGTAGGCATCGCCGCGTGACTTTGATCGTGCGGAGCGGATTTCCCCTCGGGGATAACCCTTTTGTTTTGAGCCACCACTGCAGTGGCCTCATGTACAGTAGGCCAAAAGGTATCACGTTGGACGCTGCTGCCATGAGACCTAACAGTTTCTGGAACTGTTTCACAGTGACGGCCCGGCCTAGCTTCTGTTCTTTGACTGCTGCCAGGATCGATGTTATGCATGTTGGCGATAATTGCGCCCGCATAATTACCGAATCCCAGTTCACACCTAGAAAAGTGGTTCTCTGAGCCGGAGAAAGCACACTCTTCTTGGCGTTCAGCCTCAACCCCAGCTTCGACATATGGGCGAGAACAGCATCTCGATGCTGAACCGCCATCTGCTCTGTATTCGCTAGAATCAGCCAGTCGTCGATATAGTTCAGTATGCGGATGCCCTGCGGACGCAACGGCGCCAGAGCTGCATCCACACACTTGGTGAACGTGCGGGGTGACAGTGCTAGACCGAAGGGAAGTACTCGATATTGGTATGCCTCTCCCCCGAAGGCAAACCTCAGGAACTTCCTGTGATGTGGAAGGATGGAGACATGAAAATACGCATCTTTGAGGTCTATGGTGACAAACCAATCCTCCGACTTGATCTGCGCTACAATCTGTCTGAGTGTAAGCATCTTGAATTTGAGCTTGGCCACCGAGCGATTCAATAGCCGCAGATCTAATATCGGGCGTAAGCCCCCATCCTTCTTCGGCACGATGAAGTAACGGCTGTAAAAGCCAGACTCCCTGCTGGGAGGGGAAACCCTCTCTATAGCCCCTTTTTGCAGGAGTGTCTCTACTTCCTGTGCCATTACCAGAGCCTGCTCCGGGCCCACCTCTGTAGGTAGGACACCGCTGAAAGGAGGTGGCCGACTTCTGAATTGAATGGCGTACCCCTTTTCTATTATCTGCAGGACCCAATGAGATATATTTGATAGACGTTTCCACTCGTCTAGAAAATCTACTAAGGGAACCAGCCTCTCGAGGCTGGCCTCTGGTGTACCTTGAGCAACAAGCACAGTGCCCTGAAGCGGCGGACCGGCAGGGAACGACTGACTTGACTGCTCGGGGGCCCCCCTCGGGTGGCCCGCGGAGACCGACTGCGCCCCGGCATTGCGGCGGGGTTGGCAGCGCGGCCCCCCGAGGGTGCCGTAGGGAAACGGGTACCGTTAGCAGGGGTAAACACCGTTTCCCTACGGGGGGAACCACCCTCAGCGTCCTGACGCTTCTGGCGTCAGGAACGCTTCGACGAGGCCTTCTTGGTGATCAGGACTGTCCGCAGATCAGCCCTGCCCCTCGAAGGCCTCGCCTGAGAGCGCCGCCCCTCGTCCCCGCGCTGAGGGGGAGCTCGAGTGGCGACGCTCTGCTTCTGTTGCGCCCTGTGAGCGGAGCTCGTACTCGGCTTGGGCTGCCTGATGTCAGCGGCAGCCCCAGGGACCTGGACCCGGAGAGGGAGAAACTGCTTTAGCGCCGCAGCTTGTTTCTTTGACTCCTGGAACCTCTCGGTGACAGTGTGTACTGCGTCACCGAAGAGGCCGCCAGGAGACAGCGGCGCGTCGAGCAGGAAGCTTTTCTCCCTCTCCTTGATTTCAGTGGGGTTGAGCCACAGATGCCTCTCCGTAGCCACCAAGGCTGCCATAGAGCGGCCAACACATCTGGCCGTCTCCTTGGTGGCCCGGAGAGCAAGATCAGCTGATTTTCTTAGCTCATTGATTATATCACCCCCCACTTCATCACGTCCATCTAGGTCCCTAAGCAGGTCAGCCTGATAAGCCTGCATTATTGCCATTGTATGCAGGCATGCAGCAGCCTGACCTGCCGCCGAGTACGCTTTGCCCACCAGTGCCGACGTTGTTTTTAATGGTCTGGTGGGCAAAGTCGGGGCCTTCAGGGACGATGCCGAGGAAGGCGAGAGATGGCTCACGAGCGTCTCTTCTACCTTTGGCATCGCCCCATAACCGTAGTGCTTCAGCCCCATGATGTTGCTATAGACCGAAGTCTGAGGGCTGAACACACGGTATGACGCCGGTCTCCTCCATGACTTTGCCACCTCGGTGTGCAAATCATGGAAGAATGGCAGGCCCCGTCGCTGAGGTTCTGAAGCGCGAGCGGGCAGGAACCTTTCATCTAATTTACTAGATTTTTTCCTTCCTGCCTCAGATCTCTCTATGGGCCAGTCAATATTTAGTCTGGCCACAGCTCGCGTCAAAACCTCAACGAGCTCCTCACTCGCAGGGGACTGAAGTGGCGAATCTTCAGTCGCGATGCTCTCAACGTCCACCTCCTCGGAGCTGGATAGTTGGAGCACCGGCGACTCTCTCGGGGGGGAAGAAACCGCAATGCGTGCTTCCAAGCCCCGAGAAGAGCCGCTGGATGGAGCAGGTGAGGGCAGAGATAAGGCAGCGCCCGTCTCAAACCCCTCTGCAACATCCAATTGTGAACCCCACGACTGCAGCCTCCGCTCTGCCTCGGCAGCAGCGGGACCAGAGCCGCGGGGAACACGAGCCGAGGCACCCTCCTCGAAGAGTGCCCGGCGGGAGCGCAGCGTTCTCAGCGGTAGTCTTTCACAGTGCTCGCAAGCAGCCCCCTCGAGGGCTGCCTGGGCATGCTGCGCTCCCAAGCAGGCAACACAAAGAGAGTGTGTATCCCCACTCGTGATGTAGCGTGGGCAGGGATGAACACACCTCTTGAACTGACTGCTTTCACTCGCCATTTCTCTATCTATTTATTTTCTCTTTTTTTGTAAATATAGGAATATTTAACAAAAGGGTGGAAAAACTCTTGCAAATAGACAGACAAAAACACCAAATAGACAGACAGGTTCACACAGATCGCTTGCTGAAGGCTCAGAAGCTAGTTCCTGTTTGTTTTCACGGACGCTTTATAGCTTCCGGTCGATGACGTCATCACGCCGACGATCGATCTTTTTTCCGATGGAATGGTTCTACAGGCGCTTCACGACGCATTAACGCAGAGGCGTTCTCACAGCGTTTCGACGCAGCTCGAGTTCCCCGAAAGGGAACTCCTTTACTATCAATTTAACACATCCTTGCTAAATAAAATTGTTGATTTATTTCAAAAAAAGAAAGAAAAAAAAATGACTGACCCCAAATTACTGAGCAGTAGTGTATATTGTTGTTAAATATTTATATTTTTTTAATAAATATTTCTATTTTTAAAACACTCGCATCTTTTTTTACTTTTTATTCATCAAAGTATCATAAAAAGGTATCACAGGTTATGAAAAAATATTAAGCAGCAGAAGTGTTTCCAACTTTGAAAATGAAAATGAATCTGTATATATATATATATATATATATATATATATGACCCCTGCGTATTTTATGTAAGATGCTATTAAGCATGATTCATTATTTTACAAAACTTTTTATGTCATAATTTAGATTTACCAAAGCATGTGTTGTAGACCAAAAATACGAATTTTAAACGACCCCTGCGCTAACTGCTAGTCAGACCACAGCTCTAATGAACACACATAATCCCTGCATCCACTGTAATAAAGGCAGCTCCCTGAAACTGCTAAAGAGTCCTCAAAGATAAAGCTCATCTTTGTGTCTCTTTATAGCGCTCTGTGTTCCTTGTGATGCAGGCATGATGAATCATCTCTCTGATCTGTATAACCTCTTGACTCTTGCAGTCTGGATCATGGCAGAAGATTAAGCAAAGAAAGAGCAGAGGTGAAGAGGTGAAACAAGACGTGGTTTAAATACAACAACACTAATTACACCCGAGGTGCAAGCTTAATCATGTGGATGATTGCTAATTGCTATGACATCTGTATGTTTTTAATCTGTTTTCTCATAGTTTTACTGCGGTAACTGCCACTGGCTGACAGTCCAGGACTAAGACAGTTTGATCAAACTCTGAGGTTTTCCCAAGAGTGCTCATGGAGGGACTCTTTGATATCAGAGCTGGGTAATCCACTTTTTTTTTACTCCTCTGTCATGTCTTCATCCCTCCGCCAAAGTGCCCTTTCATTAACCTTTGACTCTCATTGCCATGGCGTTTGAAGTGCTTGGTCTTAAGTGGGCTTATCTCATAAGTCATTGTGGTTTTTTCTCTCTCTCTCTCCCACACGTCTTTTTTTCTGAAAGTATCACTTTCTCACAGGTCTGTTAAAGGGCACAGGTTAGAAAAACTGTCATGACTCACTCTAAACCTGTGTACGCAGAGGTTATATTTCTACTTCTGGGCTATTGCTAATGATTGTGTTAGACAGCAGTCATGATAATGGTATCAATTGGTTGTTTCTGAATATGAGGATTTTTTTTTTTTTTTTGTACCAGTTTGTCCAAACGATAGCATTTTAGATGTTAAAATAACACATTCAGAGCTATATTAGCAGTTAGCGTTAGCACTCATGTAAAACAGATTTCAACTGAGACAAGTTGACATTAGGGCTGCGTGATTAATTGGAATAAAACCGAAATTGTAATTATGGCTTAGTGTGATATTATCCTTAAGTTATACAAGATTCAACTCAGTTTTTTAAGTCAGCTTAATATATTCTAAGTTGAAATGGCTTGTACAGTCGGTCAGAGAATTAATCAGTTGAGCATAGGTTTAACTTTCAGCTTTAGGAAAAAATGACCTTAGAGATTCATCAGCAGAACATTAATTTCTCATGGGATGACACTTGTGGAAATGTGTCTCTGTAATCTTCACACAGCACTGTATTAAGAACCAGCACAGCGGAATAGAGGATGAGATCCCGAATAGAGAGTAGGAAATGGAGTGAAACTGTTAGGACAGGTGGATAAAGACAGGAGGAAAGTACAAGACTGAATTTTGAATTTGCAACCTTTTTACTTTGGTAATTTGACATATTTCTAAGTGAAACATAATATACAACAAGGAAAATGGATGAAGCTTGGCTTTATATTACCTACCAGAATGAAAGTTGAGTTTACTAAAACGGTGCCTAATTTGGTGTTTGCCCATTGGTTGATATTATCTAATAGGCTGTGTGACCTAAGTGATGACAGAAGAAAAGTTGTTTTATAACAAGAACAAGTTAATTTATTTTGATTGAAGACAAAGAGGAGAGATCACATAAAGGTGAGTAAAAATGGCAGTTGTTCAGCGTATTTTCATGGACGAATTCTAGTCATTTTAATAGGAATCCATGAAATCACTTGGGTTACTTGAGTGCAAAATCGTAAAGGGATTCACCCGAAAATGAAAATTCTGAAACCAAAAAGGTGATGGACCGCTCTGACTTAGATAGTTTGGAAAAATAAAAATACTCTGGAAGTCAGTGGGTCCATCCACTGTTTGGTAACCAACAAAATATATTATTTTGTGTTAAACAGAAGAAAGACATTCATACAGGTTTGGAACAACTTGAGGGTGAGTAAATGATCAAATTTTAATTTCCTGGATGAACTATTCATTTAAAACAACAACATTAGGAAAGTAAATAAGATAAGATGGAAGACAATAGGAAAAAAATTGGTTGGGGAGAGAGAGTGCGAAGGAAGAAAATCACAGTAATGAAAGCTTTAGCATAAGTTCTGCTGGGATGACTAAATTACTATGTCACTTATTGCCTTCACTCTAATCCAATGATATTCTCATGCTCACTGTATAAAAGCTCTGTACTTACACGTTTGAGTTTGCAGATACTGAAGTGACGATTACCCCCACCCTCCCCACCACCACCAGGATGGCCCTGTCCATACCTCCCGGGGGTTCGGCTGAGCCCCTGCCCTCGTCTTCAGGCAGGAATTGCAGATTCGATACCTTCGGCTTCGGATTATGCACTACGGACGGGGGCCTACGCCAAATGACTTTGTGCATTATCAGCTTGCTGAGCTATTAATAAATGCACTATTGTCAAAATATTTCTCCCGAGTCTTTCCTGTAGAACTGTAAAGTTTAACTTTGATGAAAAATGCAGCTTCTGCGTGACTTCATTTGTTAAGATGTTGAGTGTTTGTGTGTTGATTACTGCAGAAAGTGGTTTGTGTGTTCAGCACTGATATAGTTCCAGCATCTGGTGTGTCTCTCTGGAGGTGTTAAATTTATCTCTGTTACGAAACACAAACACTCAGAAAAAGACAATTTTTACCAGCTGTTTTTATGCCATGGAGTCTTAGATATTCTCTAACTTCTATCACTATCAGAATGAAACTCTGATGTCTGAATGGACAGATTCAGAGGTTTCAAATTCATCTATCAAGTTCATCTAAACCGCAGCATTCATATTCAACGTCCAAGGCCTGTATTCAGTATGCACAGTCACACACACGTCAAGGCCTTTCTGTCAGCTACTATAACATTTGCATCAGACTTGGACAGCAACTGTCCACCACACATACATGATCACACATTGTCTCTCTCTCTCTCTCTCTCTCTCTCTCTCTCTCTCTCTCTCTCTCTCTCTCTCTCTCTCTCTCTCTCTCTCTCTCTCTCTCTCTCTCTCTCTCTCTCTCTCTCTCATGATTCTTCATAAAATTAATATGCTGATTTGCTAAGGAAACCATTATATTTTTTCATGAATCTCTGATGAATAGAAAGTTAAAGTCTTACCTGACACCTTTTACCAGTTTAAATATATCCTTGCTGAATTATTGACCCCCAACATTCAAATGAGAGTGTAACTTTTTTTAGCAACATTTTTAGCAACATGCAGTAGCATAAGTGTATTTAGTCACAAAAATCCACACCCAAGTGGTCACCGGAGATGAATTTGAAACGCGTGTTACTACCAGGTGTAAATGGTGATGTGTCTCATATGACTGCTTGTGGTCTGATCATCCAAGATGAACATTAATGCAAGTGTTCCGCTTATGGGAAACATTTGCACTCATAACCATCTTTAATGAATAACAGGTGTCGTCTTTGAAAATGTGCATCTTTCTGACATGGTTTATAATGGTGCTATACTGGTTCAGGCCTGTTGGGAATGGATCATATATATAGGTCAGGAGGATTCCTGTTAGAATGAGAAAATATTATGTATTTCATAGCATCATAGTATAAGAGCAGCAAATATAGCTCTCAAATAAATACAGTGTAAAATGTAGACCACTGAAAGATATATTTTAAATGCTTGTTGGATGCAATTTCCTGTGTTTACACCAAGTGCAATTCAGACTTTTCGGCAGGAAAAGAAATTAACTGAAAATGAATCGCCCTTTCAGAATTCTGCAGGGATGTTATATTTGCTTCAGCAAATAGAAGGGAAGGGCTAGAACATGGAATTACCCGTGTCTGTACACATAATAACATGATTCATTTCAGCAGATTAGCTGTGAGTGGAGGGTAATTGTACGCTTGTGTTTCTCAGCAGGTGGGGATCAGTAAAATAGTGATTCACACTCTGCCGGCTCTGCACTTGCCTGTCGAACACAAACTGGTCTGACCACCAGACACCCCTGTTTTTCGGGGACAGTCTCTTTTTTGGAGAGCTTGTCCACATCTTCAGAAATGAGCCTGTTACTGTGTTCAAATAGCCTGCAAAGGGAATAAAAAACCTAATTAAAATATTGTACTTGCCTGATTAAAAATAAACTCTTTGTGTGTGTGTGCATGTGTGTGAATATATATACAGGTCCTTCTAAAAAATTAGCATATGTGATAAAAGTTCATTATTTTCCATAATGTAATGCTAAAAATTAAACGTTCATATATTTCTGTCAGGTCTATTAAGTCAAGTACAAATACAAATGATTTAGGAATTTTTGAATAAATTGCAATGAATGTTTTGGCGGTATGGCTCTGTTCAGGGAGTCCTCTGACCTTTCATGAGCGCCATGAAATAGCAGAGAGTCAGATGACAGCAGCAGCATTAGGGAACGCTCGCACAGTTTAGGGCTGTGAGAGCTAAACTATTCCGCCTATGAACAAAGCAGCAACGATGACAAAGTAAAATGCCACGTTATACACGACATGGAGGAGCTGGGGAGGTGGTGGGCAGCAAAGAGCTAGCAACAGCACTTTAGGAGCGACTGAATCTGTTTGAAGATGCGCGCTGTTTATATCATAGCCATTAGCAGCGAGGGGAGTTTGAACAGCTGATGCACTGATGCAAATCAGCTGAGCAGAACCAGCTGATGAGACCAAATAGCGTTAGCAGCGTCTTGACTATAGCCTGCCAGAACTGACGCTTACGCTCAATTTTAGATTCATTGCTGCACAACGAGAAGAGGTGACCGGACCCTGAGGAAGATTGTTGAGAAGGACCGATTCCAGACCTTGGGGGACCTGCGGAAGCAGTGGACTGAGTCTAGAGTAGAAACATCCAGAGCCACCGTGCACAGGCGTGTGCAGGAAATGGGCTACAGGTGCCGCATTCCAGGTCAAGCCACTTTTGGCCTACAGAGAAGCAGCACTGGACTGTTGCTCAGTGGTCCAAAGTACTTTTTTTGGATGAAAGCAAATTTTGCATGTCATTCGGAAATCAAGGTGCCAGAGTCTGGAGGAAGACTGGGGAGAAGGAAATGCCAAAATGCCTGTGTCAAGTACCCACAGTCAGTGATGGTCTGGGGTGCCATGTCAGCTGCTGGTGTTGGTCCACTATGTTTTATCAAGGGCAGGGTTAATGCAGCTAGCTATCAGGAGATTTTGGAGCACTTTATGCTTCCATCTGCTGAAAAGCTTTATGGAGATGAAGATTTCAGCACAACCTGGCACCTACTCACAGTGCCAAAACCACTGGTAAATGGTAAATGACTGTATTACTGTGCTCAATTGGCCTGCCAACTCTCCTGACCTGAACCCCATAGAGAATCTGTGGGATATTGTGAAAAGGAAGTTGAGAGACTCAAGACCCAACACTCTGGATGAGCTTAAGGCCGCTATCAAAGCATCCTGGGCCTCCATAACACCTCAGCAGTGCCACAGGCTGATCGCCTCCATGCCACGCCGCATTAAAGCAGTCATTTCTGCAAAAGGATTCCTGACCAAGTATTGAGGGCATAACTGAACATAATTATTTGAAGGTGTTTTTTTTTTTTTTTTGTATTAAAAACACGTTTCTTTTATAGGTCGGATGAAATATGCAAATTTTTGACATTTTTGAAATTTTGGGTTTTCATGAGCTGTATGCCAAAATCATCAGTATTTAAACAATAATAAAGACCTGAAATATTTCAGTTGGTGTGCAATGAATCTAAAATATATGAAAGTTTAATTTTTATCATTATATTATGGAAAATAATGAACTTTTATCACAAATGCTAATTTTTGAGGAGGACCTATATATATAAAATTCAGGTAAAGTCAATTGAGAATAAAATTTTCACAAGGACAAATTAAATGACTAAATAAATGATGTTCTGTTCTTTTGAGCTTTCTAATCATCAAAGAAACCTAAAACATTAAAATATTATCTCTCAATATTATTAGTTGTTGTTTTCATTGTATTTTTTATCAAATAAATGCAGCCTTGGTAAACATTATGGACTTTCAAAAAAAATTAAACAGTAGTAGGTCATCTTTATTTATGACACTTTATACAATATAGATTGTCTCAAAGCAGCATTACAGTAATAAATAGTGTATAATATATATAAATATTGATGATTTGAGAAAGAACCTTACCCCTCTATGGGACTAATTATGAAATCACAGCTAGAAAAAATGTATGACATGTTTTACATATATTTAAGACAAAATGTTCAATGACTTTTAAATCCTTTTTTAGGGTTTCGTCATTTATAACTGATTTATAGTTTCAGAGTAAACTATTTTTTTGTCTGAGTTTTCTGAAACTTGAAACTGAAAGGCATTTTCACTATATGAAAAAAAAGCATTCTTTTTTGTTTTCATCTTGTGCTATATTTCATTTGGAGCTCACATGTGAAAATGTCAAAAACTTGACACTAATTTAAATGCAATTTTACTGCCTGGAAAGTAGTGAAACCATGTCTTAGTGTTTCCAAAAGCATTAAAAACATTGTTTCTGTCACAATTCACCAGTGTGAGTGCCCTTGATCACCACCAGAGGGCACTTCACCTCGGACTGTCACCCCCTCACAGACTACATTACCCACAATCCTTTGATTCCTAAAGCAATTGCCTTAATTGCTTTATTGGACTGATTACCTGTTATGACCTCTTGCCCTTTTTTGGACTATGTTTGTGGATTACCCTTTCATTTAATAAATACTGCATTTGGATCTTCTACCTTCGATCTTCTGTTTTTATAGAAGACTTCACCCCTCATGGATCCAGCAGTAAGCCTCATTCGACTCCGTCAAGGTAATCGACCACTCGAGGACCACACCAGAGATTTTCTGGAACTTGAAAACCTTATAGACTTTCCAGATTGTGCTCTTATTAACTTTTATTGTTATGAACTTAATGATTATTACCAATCAAAACTCATCCGTGATGGTCCTCCACTACATTACCCATAATCCTTTGCCTGGACTCATTAGCACTTACTGTTTACACCTGTGTCTCCTTATCCTGTTTTCCTCACCCTATATAAGCCTGGATATCGCTGTCATTCATTGCAAAGTCTTGTTTAGTGTTACAACTGCATTTCTGAGCATTTTCCTGGTTTCATGTTTCTTGGTCTTGGATTTCTTGCCTTCTCCGTGGATTACCCTTTTGCCTGTCCCTTCTGTTTTGGTTGCTTTATTGGACTGATTACCTGTTATGACCTCTTGCCAGTTTTTGGACTACATTTGTGGATTACCCTTTCATTTAATAAATATGCAGAGAGGTTGTTACAATTTCCTTCTTAGAATTCCAAAGCAATGATTGTGGCACAAATCAAAGACTTATTTTTCAGTGTGGCCCACACTTTCTACACGTAAGTCAATTTTGACCTGTCATCATTTGAGCATTTGCTTGTCAGTGTGAGGCCAGTAGGCAGTGGCATCTTCCCTGGCGTCCAGTTGTAGTGTAAATCACATTTAACAAACTGGAGTAGTCTAATTTACCCAAATGCTTGACTTCAGCAATAATCTATTGCATCTTCTTCTCTGAAATCACTATCACTGCTTCCAGGGCCTTCTCAAGCGTGGGGCGGGGCCCAGTGCAAGGTAGTGGAAGTAGGGGCATTCAACTCAAGGACAGCCCTGAATGCTTCTATACACCTTGATTTCCAACTCCTTCCTTTCTTGCTACAAATTTATTTTCTGATGCAAATACTAATACTTTCTGGTAAATGTACAGCTTTTGCTCTCTGCTTCCTATAAAATTTACTAATATCAACCTAAAACACTGGTAAAAACAGCTATTATAAACTCACCTAAAGGATTATTAGGATCACCTGTTCAATTTCACATTAATGCAATTATCTAATCAACCAATCACATGGCAGCTGCTTCAATGAATTTAGGGGTGTGGTCCTGGTCAAGACAATCTCCTGAACTCCAAACTGAATGTCAGAATGGGAAAGAAAGGTGATTTAAGCAATTTTGAGCATGGCATGGTTGTTGGTGATAGACAGGCTGGTCTTAGTATTTCACAATCTGCTCAGTTACTGAGATTTTCATGCACAACCATTTCTAGGGTTTACAAAGAATGGTGTGAAAAGGGAAAAACATCCAGTATGCGGCAGTCCTGTGGGTGAAAATGCCTTGTTGATGCTAGAGGTCAGAGGAGAATATTGGGCTGACTGATTCAAGCTAATAGAAGAGCAACTTTGACTGAAATAACCACTCGTTACAACCGAGGTATGCAGCAAAGCATTTGTGAAGCCACAACATGCACAACCTCGAGGCGGATGGTCTACAACAGCAGAAGACCCCACCGGGTATCACTTATCTCCACTACAAATAGGAAAAAGAGGCTACAATTTGCACAAGCTCACCAAAATTGGCCTACCTGAGCATTGTTTCTGACCATGTCCATACCTTTATGACCACCATGTACCCATCCTCTGATGGCTACTTCCAGCAGGATATTGCACCATGTCACAAACCTCAAATCATATCAAATTGGTTTCTTAAACATGACAATGAATTCATTGTATTAAATGGCCCCCAAAGTCACTGCAGATCTCAACCCAATAGAGCATCTTTGGGATGTGGTGGAACAAAGAGCTTCGTGCCCTGGATGTGCATCCCACAAATCTCCATCAACTGCAAGATGCTATCCTATCAATATGGGCCAACATTTCTAAAGAATGGAGATTCTTGTTGAATCAATGCCACGTAGAATTAAGGCAGTTCTGAAGGCGAAAGGGGGTCAAACACAGTATTAGTATGGTTTCCTAATAATCCTTTAGGTGAGTGTATATTATAAACAGCCATTGAATCTTCAGTCTGTCAAGCATACACAGTTTATTTCTGCAGTTGTATTGTTGTAACTATATACTCTAATGGTGTTGGATTGCAGGATATTTAAAACTATTATAAGTTGCATAATGCTTGTTGTTTGTGGGTTGTTGTTTTTTTTCTTAAGTGTAAATACTCATGAGCTTTGGTCACTCGGTGGCACACACACACACCTGAGGTAACAGGCAACATATTAGCCTGAGTTTATAAGTAAGGACCCCTGTGCAACAGCTGTCCAGATGTTTACCTGCTTGACCTGAGCCTCATAACCATTGCAGAGGCACCTGGCCATACTGCCCACACTCTCTGGCCATATGTCAATGCACACACACACACACACACACACACGCACGCATATGCCATCTGAGATGTGCCTGTGTAAATAATGGAGAAATCTGCTGCTACAAATCTGCGGTTTGCTTGTAGCTATTGCCTCAAAGTGTTTTTAACACTTCTGGACTGCCACCATAATCTTTCTTTGTGTATTTTTTCTCCATATTTTTGTTGTGTGCATGTATTTCAATATATTAATTCTGTATCTGGAATAATTTTTTGTTGAAATTCAGGAGGAATGCACATAAAAATGACTACACAACTGATTTTCATGAATATTAGTTGAAGATGAAGGTGACCGCAATACAAGCTGGGAAGGTGATTAACCATGCTGTTTGACATGAGCGGCCCTATTTGAATCTTACATCCAATTTTGTAACAAAAGACGTATTTCTACTAGCATTCCCTTCCACGCACACAAGACGAATCAATTGAAAGCCTCTCAGAATAAGAAACACGCATCAAAACACACACTTCGGTATCAACCTTAACTCACCTCACTTTAATCAATTCTTATCTGTTTTAAAGTAAAATATGATTCATACGTCTCTACGGCAGCCTGACAGCTGCGCGGCAGGTGGATGTAATTCAAAGTCTACCTGATCAGAGAAACGGGGGTTCATTTACAAACTCTTGCACTCTAACCACACTGGGGGAAAAAATATTTTTGAAGTTGTAATTAGAGTGCACAAGAAAATAAATTCATGTTTCATTCAATGCTTAATTTACTTGTCGGTTTCTTGTAATTAATAGTGAAGTTTTCTTGCAATTTCGATGTAAATTTACCTTGGATGCCAGCCGGACATAGCCCCACCCACAATATTTGTGGTATAATCCATTTTGGAGCAACTATGCTCGATCCAGAGCTGTTCGGACCAGTCAAATTGTCACGGTGGGCTTTATACGATGATGGATAGGACGATCAACAGTAACGTAATCATCCACGTCACCAAAGAGCGCTTGGGTTGAATTCATTCTAGTCCTAAACGGAAAACTTGTTCATATAAAGGTAGGTTTATCTAATTAAGTGCAGAGGCATTTTCTTTCCTGGTTCGGTTGAAACAAGCCCCATAAATGCAGCCCAATGGAGCAGTATCAGACTCAGACTGAGTATGACGACGTCAGGCTAAAGTGAATTGTTTCTACATCATTGTCTCTACATCTATGTTTTTTCTTTCTGCATTTCCAGCTTGTATTTTTTCATAGACTCCCTTATTTCCTTTGGCAGAGATAAACAGAAAAGAGTGGGTTCTACATTGTATAATAACTACTGTTCTTTTAGGTTTTGTGTTACTCTAAACATATTGTTTATATGGCGTTGCAGTGTGTGCTGACTCGTGTTGTTTTGGGTCTGATAGCGCGCTGGCATTAATCTCTAGAAAGCTGCTCTTGATCACCCCAGCAGGTGCAGGACAGAGAGATTTATCTACAGTCATAGTCCGATGGCAGCTTTGAGACTCTGGCAGGAAGGAAGAAGCATGGATACTGTCTTCCCATAATGCCCCTGTGCTTTCCTCCTAACGTATGAACTCTGTCTACAGTGCAGAAAGATGCTAGTCTGCAAAATTCGGCTCCTGGTATAAAAAAAGGCAGAAATAATGCCCTCTTTCAGCAGTATATATGAAATACGGTAGTCGGCTTTAGAGGAAATATAAAGTCAATAAGCATCTATAGAAATAGCCATCAGCTATACTGGGTATAAAAAAAAATCTGTTCTGTTGAGTTTTCTCTCTGGCTTATCGTGTGTCTGTGTCACTTGTTGTGTCGCTATCGCTACATAAACAGTTGAACGAGGTGTGCGGTCTCACTCCAGGTCAGTGCAGTGGGAGTGTGACTTTATTGATGGTTTTGTAATGTGTGCTGGCTTTTCTGGTCTTTTATCAGAAGTTTGTTTTCCCACAGGCTTTAAACCTAAACCTCACATGTTGCCTTTGGGAACACTTTATATTAATAGATTTCAGTCTTATAATACACATAAAACTATATTATTAGCAAACTGTGATTATGGACTATTCTACAAATAAAAAGCAATAGAAAAGCTGAAAATGTCCAATACATGTCAAAATATGTTTTTGGAGGAATAAGATGACAAACTCTTTGTTTTACAAAGGCCATCTTCATGGTTAAATTGTATCCCAAATGCAATTAACGCTGTACAATTACAATTAAATGTTTCATACTTTTTGCATGATTTTAAATGATGCACAGTATATATACTGTATATATCAATTATGTATAGTAATATGTATACAGTAAATATACTCAGATCAGGCATAACATTATGACCACTGAAAGGTGAAGTGAATAAGTAAGGGATAATGTATTGCATCACTCTGAAGGGGTTTATTCTGCATAACAACCAGCTGGGTGTACATTATCTCGCTTATTACATGGCTACTAGTCTCAAATAAATTAGACACAAAATATTGTCTTGAGATTAAATATTTTATTAGCTCTTACGCAAAGCTTCCGCGAAGAAAAACAGTTCCAAACTGCTTTAAGCCTGTATCTATTGCTGCTAAATGTTGAAAATGAATGCTGAAAGGGTTAGTTCCCCCAAAAATTAAACCAAGCCTATGATTTACTCACCCTCAAGTCATTATAGGTGTATATGACATTCTTCTTTCAGACAAATACAATCAGAGTTATATTTAAAAAGTCCAGGCTAACGTTAATCCCAGCAGTAGTTGTAGCTGTTTTTGAAGTCCATTAAAAATGCAGCTGTCCGTCAAATAACGTGCTCCATGTGGCTCCGATGGGTTAATAGAGCCTTCTGATTCGAATCGATGCATTTGTGTAAAAAGAAAAATATCCATGTTTAAAACTTTATAAAGGAAACCCGCCTTGAAGTCTTCCATTGTAGCCATGGCTGTTTAAGTATTTAACAGCCACAAGATGGCGCCAGCGTTAAGCATAGAAGTAGTACCGGTCAAGATAACTCGCAGTACCCGGATGAGCGGTTGTTATCTGGAAATAACATACCGCTGGAATGCGCAATTGGCCAATCAGAAAATAGTATTTCACAGAGCTGTGTAATAACACTGATTATCTCTTCATCAGGGCACCGGTTAGTGGGTGGGATATATTAGACACCAAGTGAATATTTTGTCCTCAAATTTGATTGTTTTAGAAGCAGGAAAAAATGGGCAAGCAGATTTGAGCGAGTTTGATAAGGGCCAAATTGTGAAACAACAACTTACAGAATTTAAAGGATCTGCTGCTGACCTCTTTGTGCCAGAGGACACCTTCAGGGGTCTAGTGAAGTCCATGCCATGATGGGTCAGGGCTGTTTTGGCAGCAAAATGGGGACAAACACAATAGGATCCTTTTGGATGGAAATGGATCCTTTTCCCACCCTAGTCCCCACCCTATCATCATCAGCATCATCTTCTTCTCCAGTCCAGTCTGGTAATCTTCTGCCTGTTTCCTTGTCTGTCCTCATCCTGTCTTCATCGCTGGCTGTGGCCAGCCCCTGGATCTGTCGGCACCATTGGTGTCATCCAGCTCCTCGGCTCTGCCACCGCCACTCATTCCATGCGGCTCATCCGCGCCTCAGGCCTTCCTGCCACCAACTCAGGTAGCGGTTGAGGCCCCAGCTGTACCTAAAGCCTCCAGGCCCATCTCTCCATCTGTCAGCCCGTCACCATCACCTCGACTCAATGCTCCTTCATCGCCTCCTTCATCGCCTCCAGAAACTCCGCTGGGCTCCCTCATCATTCCAGGTCGGCCTCCGGCGGTCGACGCTCAGCCTAAGTCTCGGACTTCCAGGATTCGGGCTACGCCCTCACCCTGCACCCCTCCGGCGTCAGCAGGCTCCTCCCTTCCTCCAGCCTCCCCATTGGCCTCGCTTGCCTCATTGTCGTTCTGGCCATCCGGATCCACGTCACCGCCTCAGTCACGTGAGCCAGCAGCTCAGCGCCAGGCTTCCAGGCCTACGATGTCGCCCTGGTCCGTCAGCCACTCTGTTTCGCCGGTTCCTCCTTCCACCATGGTTCCGCCTCCGCTGATCGGTCCAAGGGTTCCATCAACCCTGGCACTCAGGACTCCTCCCTGGATCCTCCCACCATCAGTGCCACCATGGTATTGGTGTCCGTCGACTCATCACCAGCTTCACACCCTCCTCCGAAGCCTTCGCCCCTTTTTACATATAATCTTCTTCACGGCATGCACGGACGCGCCTTTTCTGTCCTGTCGTCACCTGTGCTCATTTGTCTGATTAGGCTATCTTCCCCACCTGTGTCTATTAGTTCCCTCATCTACCTTGTGTATTTATACTCCCACTTCTGTTCTTTCCTTCGTCGGTTATTGTTTGTTGTGTATGGTTAATGTTGGAAGTAAAGTCTGTGTTAAACCCTCATCTCGAGTTGCACCTCTTCCACTTCTTCAACCAACCCTGACAACACGCACCCAAATGATCTTAATGCCCACATCTCAAACACACTCCCATATCTGTAATTAACACAGGGATGTTAGTCCCGTCCAAATCGGTACCGAAAATCACAGACATTTTTAGGACTCAAAGGTCCTAGAAGACGAGTCCCTTCTGAATAGGTCTTTTGTATTTTCATCAAATATAAAATAAAGACTGTGTTATTGTTTCAATACAATCCGAGACCCACCACCGTTGCTGGTACCGGAGTGGGGGGAAATATCCCCACGTTTGGCCCAGGTGTTAATTTCCAACCTTGCTTATTACAGAGCAAGTACATTTTTATAGATGCATTTTTCTGTCAGGCTCATTATATTCCCTTCTACATCCATGCAGCCAGTCAGTTTTTCTCTAAATAAACATTCTGCCAGCAACTCTCACCTCAGCAAGACTTCATTAATTGCAATCTTCTTACTAATAATTCTATTTTACTGGACCATTTCAGTTTTTAATGTGGCGTGTGAGTAAGGAAACTTTTTTAAAACAGAGCATTTAGATTAGTTGTTTAGATTAATAAGAGTTTTCTTTTCTTTTTATATCAGTCATTGTTGATGACGTAGCAGCCAGTCTGGTAGCACTGGCTGTCTGTGATCAACCTATAAATACGGATACTGGGCTTCTATCTTTAGCAGTATAATAAGACATGCTGTTCTCTGTGCATTGCTGTGGGAAATGAAGACAAACACTTTTTCTTTGCAAAGCAAGTGACTTGGAGAGACTTGTGGCATAGGTATATTGGAGTGTTGTTAGTGTTCAGTTCTGATGTGAATTTTTGTGTATCTAGATGGCACAGTGTAATCTTCCTTTTTGTGAGTGTAAAGGGAAACCACAGTGTGAGCCTCTTGGCCTTATGTTTGCCTCACAAAATGAGCCAACTGTGCCTGCTTCTATCCAAAACTGACAAGGCTTTCAACTGCATCCCCGTATGGGCCGCCACACATGGCTGTTTTCTGGTTCTGTCCCTGTTTCTTTCTGTTTTTAGTCCAGTTATCTTGGGTTGATGGAGGTAGCAGGAGACCATTCGTCCAACCCTTCCAGCCTCTAGCATGCAGACAAAATACCAGACACACATACACACAGCATTAGCAGACATAATCCCATTGGCTGTGTGTGCTTCCAACACACTAGACATGGCCAGACAACTGAAGAATTATCATCTGTTTAACACAGTTTCATTTATAACAAGTCAGACTGTGATAGCAGCACAAAATTAAACATCAATTTAAAAAAGACCCTAGTTACTGTTTTGCGTGCTGATGGTCTTGTTGTAAATGATGTACCAGTACACTTGAAAAAAAATGGTTTCCATTTTGCTGATCGTTTGGACCATGACAGCTGAATAATGTTAACCAATAGCCAAATAGCTATTTGAGGCATTGTTTTAGCAAACTTGCATAAAGATCCTGCTTCAATCATGTATCCTTCTTCATTAATGCATTTCTATGTATTCATGAAATGTCACGTGTTACTTGACTGTAGCCCTGTCCCCTAAACATGCAGGAATGAGATGCTGCACCTTGCGCTATGGGAAACATCTTTATTTCACCATGTGCTCAAACAAGTATCGTCTAGCAACTCTCAATACACTTCTAAGCTGTAAACTCTGGTCGGGCAAATCACATCGTGTATAGAGTCAGTGGGCAGGGCTTAACATAATGACAGCCGAGTTGCGCTTGCGTGCTTCTAGTAAACACAGAAACTGGCGAACGGCAGTCTTTCGAATCAGCTTTGACCGCGACTCTGGAAGACTTGGAGTTAAGCTTTTCTCTGAGAAAAGAACAAAGAACGGCACTGAAGTAATTCTTAAGAAGGGAAGATGTGTTCTGAGTTTTGCCGACCGGATGCGGCGAAAGTTTAATCTTTCAACTAGCTCTGGTTGGTTTTAGCACTATCCAATTGCGTGCACGCCGTGCAGAGGGAGTTTGAAAGACAACCGTTTATCCCGCCCCTCGGATTGAGCCCTGTCAATGGCGAGTTTCCAGACCAAACATCTTGATGTGGGTCTGGCTTGTCAGGCTAATGAATCCATGATAAATCTCTCTAAATCTCGCAGTTATAACTAAATCCACTGGGTGGCGCCAGTTTAGTGTATCTGGTCACATAATGTTGTCGTCTGCCTCGTGATGTTTGGAATTACTTAGATGAAAACTGATAATGATATTACAAAATGGAGGTATTTTTGATCAAAGTAATTAATGAAACCGAGTTATAATATCACCAGCACAACGAGAATCACATGAAATCCAAACACCAGTCGAGTGAGGAAAGACAGAGTTCACTGCATCACGAGTGCAGGTAAGCACATCTGTACCCCGAGTGAGAGCGAGAGAACTTATTATAGCAAAATGATCTCGAGACAAATGCTTCCTTTAAGTTTCGTTGAGGGTTTAAGAACAGAAAACCAAAGTGCTTCACTCAAACTTCATTTAACTCCGTTATCTTTGTCTCCACAACGTCTGCCACTGGCGCATTGTCATACGAGAATAATATCATCATCCAATAATATTATCGTTTCTCTCAACATGAAAATGTGAAAGAATACAAACACGACAACCAAATACCAACTCAGAAATTGTGATGACACATTGATTAAAAAAAAATAAAATAAAAACTTCTCTCTCATTTTCTCAAAATACCTCATTTAAATAAACAAATATTTGAATATTAGATTTTTATGAGCCCCCAAATATTAAAATACAAAACTTTAGAAAAATCCATCCCTAATATATATTAAAACAAATTAGCACAGAATCAACTTTGCACTACTGCCTGTGACTGCAAATTTCACAGTCTGGCAAGAGCATTAGAAAGGGAAGGAGCCATCTCTGGCTCATTGACCAAATCGACATGCAAGCCACATGGTTTAAACGAGGGTGTTGAGGCAGCAACAATTGCTATAACATATTTATTTGAGAGCTCCTTTCAATTAAAGCACTCTGCTCGAGGCTCTTTCGCAAGATACCTGAAGGCACACCTGTTGCACATCTATTTATATTCTCTCACAAGTGTGCATTCCAATAATGTTATCAGAAAGCCAAGTTCTTGCTGTATGTTTCGCAAGCGGTCAAACAAAGATGTTTCCCATAGCGGAAGGCGCAGCATTGAGAGTAGCTTTTGATAGGGAACCACTGTTTAAATATTCTATGTCCATAACAGAACCACATTCCAAATTCCACAACAGAATTCACTGTCATGTCAAATACAAACATGTGCTACAATTGTGGCTGTCATATTTATTTCCAGTCAATTCACTTCCCTTCATAATTTGGTTAAAACATGTACTGTTGTGTAACATGTTTTAATACCTTCCCTCAGCCGTCTCTTCACCCCATATACTTCAGCATCCTCACACCTTTTTATTCTCTTTCTATAACATGTTTACAGTATTCACTCACACACAGCATGTGGTTGCTGTATGTGTTGGTGAAAAAATCATTAATGTTCTGTGTGATGCATTTAGCATATTGTTTCCTGTTTGCTGAATATTTATTCAAATATATTACACATTTAATCAGCTTTTTCTGTTAATTATTTATCAGAGTGGGTTGTCGACCACAAAATTACTGAATGTTTGATTTACTTAGCAAGG
The DNA here is from genome assembly GCF_024679245.1 of Pseudorasbora parva. NCBI lineage: Eukaryota > Metazoa > Chordata > Actinopteri > Cypriniformes > Gobionidae > Pseudorasbora > Pseudorasbora parva. The sequence goes on from NC_090184.1 coordinate 27,196,972, forward strand.
CATTAAGTTAGCTATAAATAGAAATGCAACATGAAAAGGTTGGGTCGGTCACAACAGCAAAAACATGTTTTTGTTCTCTAATTTGTCAGCGAATATTGAATTAGAAACTAACAATCTCACGAGACTTATATGAAATATAAAATAGCAAAAGATGAAGAGGTCAGAAAGGGAATAGTTGCATCACCAGTATCTCTTCCCACCATCCATGCATCATTAACTGCACACACATACAGTCTCTTAAAGGGATAGTTCACCCAAAACTGAAAATTCAGTCATTAATTACTCACCCTTTTATGTTGTTCCAAACCCATAAGACCTTCGCTCATCCTCGGAACACAAATGAAGATATTTTTGATGAAATCTGAGAGCTCTCTGAGCCCTTAATAAACAGCCATTTCAAAACACACATTCAAGGGCCAGAAAGATAGTAAAAACATTGTTGCATAAAACCTGTCTGAACATTGTCATTCATGAGTCTAAATGTTTTTCTAAATAATTACATTTAGAACCAACTCAAACCACATGTATTGAAATATAATATTACTGGCAGCCTTAGAAACATGGAATGTGTAAAGCAGTTTTTTTATGTTATAAAAATATTAAGTAACTATACAATATATATATATATATATATATATATATATATATATATATATATATATATATATATATATATATATATATATATATATATATATATATATATATATATATATATATATATAACAAAAAAGGACGTTAAAAGCCCTACATATTACTACATTACTGTTGTCTGGTTATCACCAGACCAAGCTCAATTTAAGATTGAACATTTGGCAGTCTGGAGAGTCTGTTCTGTATTTTCTACTGCACAAGAGGCATGATAAACGAGCATAATTCAAATGACTCTGTACACAATTGGATAGTCCTTCAACCAATCATATTACATTACATTACATTATTACCAATCACAGACATATTACAGTATATACAGCTCTGTAATATATATATATATATATATATATATATATATATATATATATATATATATATATATATATATATATATATATATATATATATATATATATATATATATATTAAAGAATCTACAAAAATATTAAGCTGTTTTCAGCACTGAACTGTTTTCCGCAGTGATAATAATAAGAAATGTTTCTTGAGCACCAAATCATATTAGAATGATTTCTGAAGGATAATGTGACAATGAAGACTGAAGTGATGGTTAATTGCTGATATCTAAATATCTTAAATATAATCATGAATGAATTATGTATAAATAAACTTTTCTTAATCTTATCAATGTTGTAAACAGATTTCTTAATGAGCCCTTGAAGAATATAAAAAGTACTGACCCCAAATATTTAAATGTTATGTATAACTGTTTTATTTATAAGTTCATGTATTTCCTGGGAATCAAACATAAGACTTTGCTAGTGCACTACTGTTCTCGCATGTTTTTTTTTTAGATGGTTTATGAAAATGACAATAGTAGCTCTGCAAGACTGCATTTATGCAGAACAAACGCCTGAAGTATAGTTTGCCTAAAACTGTATTATTTTGCTGCCTTGTGAGCAATAGTATTTCTTTTTGGAAATCTGTAATGCATTTTAGATAGGAACAATGCTAAACAAAGCAAGAGTATGTGTGAATGTCACTCAACTGTGAATGTGATTTAATGATGCATGTTAGAACACGTGACAATGCTTTACTTTGCAGTGATGCTGAGTCAGCATGTACCAAATTGACTAAGAAATATATTAAAGTTATCCTGAGTTTAAAGTAATTAATCTCTTCCATATTAAAGTCAGAGATCTCAAACCCTTAATACAATATAATCCTCCTATTTTACGCAGACATTCACATGTGTACCTCCAGGTCTGTTCTCTCAGTCTAAAGCACTATGCATGAACAAACCACATTTAACGTGTGTGTGTGTGTGTGTGTGTGTGTGTGTGTGTGTGTGTGTGTGTGTGTGTGTGTGTGTGTGTGTGTGTGTGTGTGTGTGTGTGTGTGTGTGTGTGTGTGTGTGTGTGTGTGTGTGTGTGTGTGTGTGTGTGTGTGTGTGTGTGTGTGTGTGTGTGTGTGTGTGTGTGTTTAGAAGTCACTGTAATTGTAGGTTGCTTGTCTCAGTGAGTAACTGCAGCATAAAGCTGGCGCAGGCTGTGGCCTCAAGCATGAAATTACAAAAGAAATTTAATTTGCTTCACATCCATTGTCTTCACAGAGATCATGGACAGGACACTACCCGAGTAGTTGAAGGTTTTAACATGTGCGCCTGGGGCAGTAAGTCTCACAAATTGTTTCACAATTTCTGAATATGTAAAATCACGGCCTCACACCAACTCGTCACATATTGACGCTTGGTCAGTTCCCTTCGGCGTCACTTTTTAATGCACAAGGTACTCCATTCCAAGTTTTACAAATGATTGATTTGTGTAATGAAAATCCCCAAAAGGTCCCCTCCATCCGCTACAGAAACCCGGCTGGAAACCAAGCAGCAACCTCCCCCAGTTTCTGTTGAAGCCAATACGGTTGTAACTTAAACTGCAATTCCTTGACTGGCCACTAGGGACAGGGTCCAGAACGGAGCAGAATCTTATTGAGCCCCATGTTAAAATGCCCAGCTTTACAGCAGAAAAAAACATGCTTACAGCCTGGTACAAATTGTGGTTTTGGTCTATACGCCTAATTTTGCCCTTCATGACAACTGTGAGGGGGGTGAATGTTTTATAACCCATTCGGTTACATTATATGAAGCCTTAAAGTTCTGTATAATTAAGGGCGTGGCCACTTTGATTGACAGGATTGCCATTTATCCGCTGTCTGTTAGTCATCGCATCACCTCAGCTTTGCCCACGTCCCACCTCTTTGCCCATTTTCTGTAATCCAGCCGTGATGAATGATGACGCGTAGCCAAGATGGTAACGGCCAGCTCGTCTCTACTTTACACTTCAAAATTGAAATATAAACATCAAAAAATGTGTTTTCACGTGGTATAGATAGTTTTAATGATCTTAATTTAGGAGCAGTAGACTGGTTCACGTGTAAATAGGCTAGAAGTGTGTGTACTGTACAAAATGAGTGTTTCTTTGAAAAGGTATTGAGTGTATACCCCCTGAGAGAGTACTTTAGGCGTTTGAGTTTGTGTGTATCTGACCATGATTGTGTTTAAAGATTATTCTCTTCTGTAGCTGTGGTTGTCTTGGCATTTCTCTTGCACAATCTTTAATGAATTAAGGGGACATTGAACTCGACATTGATTTGTTTGCTGTCGTTCAAATAGTAACACGTCACAGACAGGGACACAACTTCAGTTGAACTTCAGTTCAATTCAGTTCAATTCAATTTAGATGTTTTTTTGTATAAAGATTTGAAACATTGTCAACAGCTTTGTATGGTGGTGGCTGTGATTAAGGATTTGGGTGGATTCAGACCCAGGGAGGGTCAATTCATAGACTGGAGAGTCACTGACATTCCCTGGTCCTAAATTGTTACTAAATAACAATAATCACAAGTGTAACTAGCCGTGCACCTTTGATGATGCTTCTGAACATGCTGAAAAAAAAGCATAAGGTATACTATTTCTCTAGAGCTAAACAAATGAACCGAGTTTCAAATAGTGTTTATCCATATGGTCCATCTAAATAGCTGCATTAATTCACAGGAGGATTAGTTATGATTTATTTGTAAATAGTAGAGATTTTAGGCTCATACCACACACAGATACCCCAAATGGCCATTCAGTTTAGTGTGTGTTTGCTTGTTTGTTTCAAGACCTTGACAACACAGTTTCACAATTTAGCAAACAAAGAACTAGCATTAGGCCTACTTCCTGACCTCTATGCAGTATTATATCATCTCTTAACAAGGCCACATATTAAGGTCTGGTTACTGTCTGGTAAGCAAACAGGTTAGATGCAGGAGAAATGAGTAGGAAAAAGTAATTGATTGACCTCTAAAATGGCAAGGCTTGAGTTTTGCTTCCGGTCAGCAGTGGTGAGAATTTACCAACAGTGGTCTGAGTAGAGACAAACCACAAACCGGCAACAGGGTGTTGGGTGCCCAAGGCTCATCGATGCATGAGTGCAACGAAGGCTATCCCAGCTGTTTTGAGCCAACAGAAGGTCTAATGTGGCGCACAACATTTTAATGATGGTTTTGGGAGGAATGTGTCAAAACACACAGTGCATTGCACTCTGATGCATATGGGACTGTGTAGCCGCAGACAAATCAGAGTGCCTATGATGACCCCTGACCAAAGTCGCAAAGCACCTACGGTGTCGGAAGTGGAGCAGTGGAAGTTCACCTGGTCCGATGAAGTCCCGTTTTCTTTAACATCACTGGCCTGTTGCACAAAGCTGGCTTCAGTTACTACCCAGGTAAGTTCAAGATTAGTTTGAGCAAACTCTGTTTTTTCAGCCCCAGGGAAGTGGATTCATTTTTAGCAGTGTTTATTACCATGGTAACCTACACGGCACAGCTAACCTGCGGTGCGTTTTCCAACTTGCAAACTCTGGATTAAACCTGAGTTGACAGAGAACATGTATATTAAGCTTTAAGAGACCGTTGAACTTGATCTAAACCAGGTTGGAATTATCTGTCAACTCTAAACCTACTCTGAAACTCAGAGTTGGTTCAGCTAGCTTCATGCAACTGGCCTCATGTGGATAACCGATCGTGTATGTGTGCGTCATTCACCTGGGGAAGTGTGGGACAACAACAAGTTGGTGGAGGGGTTGTGATGCTCTGGGCAATGTTTTGCTGGGAAACCATGGGTCCGGCCATTCATGGGGAAGTAAATCTGGCACATTCTACCAACCTAAACATTGTTGCTGACCACCCTTTCATGAAGATGGTGTTCCCTTGTGGAAGTGACCTCTTTCAGCAGGATAATGCACTTATCCACACTGTACACATTGTTCAGGAATTGTTTGAGGAACATAATGGAGAGTTCAAGTTTCTCCAAATTCCCCAGATCTAAATCCAGTTGAGCATCTATGGGATATGCTGGACCAACAAGTTCGATCCATGGTGGATCCACCTCGCAACCTACAGGAATTAAAGGATCTGCTGCAAACATCTTAACATCACAATCTGCTCAGTTACTGGGATTTTCACACACAACCATTTATAGGGTTCACAAAAAATGGTGTGAAAAGGGAAAAACATCCAGTATGTGGCAGTCCTGTGGGCGAAAATGCCTTGTTGATGCTAGTGGTCAGAGTAGAATGGGCCGACTGATTCAAGCTTATAGAAGAGCAACTTTGACTGAAATAACCACTCTTTACATCCAAGGTATGTAGCAAAGCATTTGAGAAGCAACAACATGCACAACCTTGAGGTGGATGGGCTACAACAGTAGAAGACCCCACCGGGTACCACTCATCTCCACTACAAAAATAGGAAAAAGAGGCTACAGTTTGCACAAGCTCACCAAAATTGGACAGTTGAAGACTGGAAAAATGTTGTCTGGTTTGATGAGTCTCGATTTCTGTTGAGACATTCAGATGGTAGAGTCAGAATTTGGCGTAAACAGAATGAGAACATGGATCCATCATGCCTTGTTACCACTGTTCAGGCTGGTGGTGGTGGTGTAATGGTGTGGGGGATGTTTTCTTGCCACACTTTAGGCCCCTTAGTGCCAATTGGGCATTGTTTAAATGCCACAGCCTACCTGAGCATTGTTTCTGACCATGTCCATCCCTTTATGACCACCATGTACCCATCCTCTGATGGCTACTTCCAGCAGGATAATGCACCATGTCACAAAGCTTGATCATTTTAAATTGGTTTTTTGACCATGACAAAGAGTTCACTGTACTAAAATGCGAGTCCTCAACCCAATAGAGCATCTTTTGGATGTGGTGGAACGGGAGCTTCATGCCCTGGATGTGCATCCCACAAATCTCCATCAACTGCAAGATGCTATCCTATCAATATGGGCCAACATTTCTAAAGAATGCTTTCAGCACCTTGAATCAATGCCACATAGAATTAAGGCAGTTCTGAAGGCAAAAGGGGGTCTAAATGCTCATTAGTATGGTGTTCCTAATAATCTTTTAGGTGAGTGTGTATATATATACAAGTCTGGACTTGATCCATAGAGGAGTAATTATCCCCGAACAGAAACTGTTCGGACCAATGAAATCATCAGGGCGGGCTTTAGACGATGACGGACAGATGATCAACAGTAACGTAATCATGCACGTCATCAAAGGGGCTTGGATTATATTTGTTCGGATCCTAAACGGAGAGCTTGTTTGTATATGCATTCACCTTCACAATTTCTCTCAAAAATGATGATCATGTTGGGTAAGTACTCTATGTACCATTAAATTCTTTTTTTTTTTTACAACAGCAAAGATCGTTTATTTCAGCGCACGTGCAGACAGGGTTGCCAAGTTTTTACAACAAAACCCGCCAACTACTAGCCCAAAACAATAGCTTCTCGGGGGGGTTCTCCGGAAAAAAATTGTGTTTGGGGGCTAAAATGTGTGTTATTTAGGCAAGGTTGCCTGTTAAAATTCGCACTCATGGGTCTATCACATAATAGTCACTTCAACCTGCGGACGTAGAAAACAACCGGCGGAAAAAAACGCGGACTTAGCAACAAAGTGCAGTTGAGCTCTGTTGACATTTGACAATGCGTCGCTTCGTTGCTCTGATTGGTTGTAGGTCTATCCAATCGAGGTCTTTCCTGGTTCGGATAAAACACGCCCCATAATCACAGCCCAATGGAGCAGTTTCAGACTCATATTCTGACTAGAATTGAGTATGACCACGTCAGGCTGAAAACATCCATATGTGAAATGAATTGTCGTTCCTCTGATCAGCTAGGGAAGAATAAGTGCATTAAGAAAAGAAAAAAGAGGAGGAAATAATGAATGGATGTGTCAGCAGGTTCAAGTGTACCAATTTGAGAACAAAAAGTTCTGGTGTGAAAATGAGGGCAGTAGACATACATTTATTTTGGTGGGTTCACGCTGAGAACATTGTGAAAGGGATGCTTGTAGATTAACATCTGACAGAATCAGACAGTCCGTGCTCTCTCCTGATTGTGTTCAGTCAATTCCAGAACAGCTCAGATGATCACCATCACCAAGACAGATTCCTTATCAATTTTATTCTTCATAAAACCCTGGAGGTACAATGCATTACTTAAATTGTAGGTAATAAAATGAAAAGAAAAAAAATCTGGTTTTACTTTCATGCAGATACAACTAAAGAAAGAACCATTTTCATACATTACTTGGTTTCTGAAAGAAATTTGACAGAGGTAAAATGGTTACATGGTGCATATTTCCCTCCTCTCGACCGCTTTCACATTCAAGGTGTTTGGATGACATGGAGTGTGTTTAAATGAAACCCAGTGTACAGCTGCTGTCAGAAGAGCAATCCTGGCTTTCAGATACAAGATCAATTTCACAATATGGTGGGATCCAGACTAATGCCCCCCGCTGATGGGATCCAAGTCTATACCTCACCTTTAAGGCTGCTACCTGTAATGTGTAATCTGTGTGAAAAATATGAGATTACTGATAATCTTGTCTTCACTTGGAGAACAGAGGTGTGACACCTAGATTAAATTCTCAGGAATTGTCTCAAATGTTTTTTCTGGAATGAGACATACATTTTTTAAAATGGCAGGACAGCTGCAGTCAGACAGCGTGTTCTCATCAAGCAGCGTGCAATTGGAGTATTCTGTGGATGTGTCTTGAGCAGAGAGAAGACACAGGCTTTGAAATCTCCCATCAGCACCTAGTGTGTCCCTCATCCCGCTTTACCGGGGGGAATGATGGAGGAAGTTTAAAGATAGCAATGTTGCTTTGATTAAAATCGGTTTTCAACAGAGTTTGAAAGGTGCAGTTTACTGTCATTTAAGTGGAATTGCACATATAAAACTGTGCAAATTTAGGGCAGTCAATCAATTAAAAAGAAATACAGTACCAATATATGGTATTTATATAATATATTATATTAGGAAACAATTATCATGATTTCCACAAAAATACAACTGTTTATCATTGATAATAAAAAAAAAGGTTCTTGAGCGCTAAATCGGCATATTTCAATGATTTCTGTAGGATATAACACTAAAGACTGAAAAAATAAAAATGTGTAATATTTTAATAATATTTTTTTACTGTATTTCTGATCAAATAAACGCAGCTTTGGTGAGCAAATGTGTTTTTTTCTGGTTGTTTTACTAAACTTTTAAATTGTCGCGTACACTGTCAGAAAAAAAGGTTTGTTGCTGTCAATGGGGTGGTACCCTATAAGGTACAAAACCGAAAAGGTACTAATATATGCACTCTTAAAGTACTGATGGGTACCTTTTAAGGTACAAATATGTCCCATTTAGGAATTAGGAGTCAGTATATTAGCACAATTATCACTGGCTAACAGTCTATTGGAGTCCATTTTGCAAGCAAGGTTTGAGGTGGACACAGTTTTGTATTTATTATTTGGACATCTGGAATTCCAGCTACGATTATTTTTAAACTATGGGTTTACACCAGGGATTCCTAAACTTTTTCATGCTAGTGTAAGCAGTCTTACTTAACCCGCAGCCTCTAGCTTCAGTCGCTAGAGCTCCTCTTGAGATCAAGGGAATGAGGTCTATCCGCAGAGCTCTCCCTGGCCAATGTCAGCCACACCGGCTATGCTAAATTAGAGAATTCTCTGTCATTTATAGTGCCACATTCTCTTCTGCTTGAGGTGCATGTCACTCAAATGTTACTTTGACGTTTGTGTGTGTGCGTGCGTGCACATGTGTGTGTTCTCTCGCTCACTCTCAGATCTCTATCTCTCTCAAGGATAATCACATTGATTAACTGCCTGGCTGATGGGTAAAGAGTGGAGTGGATCTGTGTCGATGGAGAGAGAGTAAGCGAGAGGATCTGCTTTATTGATTCATCAGCTGTCACATTTAGCAGTTCAGTAACCTGTTAATTTACACCGTCCACAACCATCCTAGAGAACTAATTATCACTGTGTGTGTGCTTTCATTCATTCTAGTAGCTTTTCTTGAACTTGAACTTGAAAACATCACAGTGACACCTGCTTATGAAGTACTATTACTGTATATATGTGAACACTTGCTAATAAGTGAATTTAAAAAGCTCATCTGTTTTTCACAGCTTGCCGCAAAACTATCTGCCAAATAATGAGCAGCCGAATGCTTTCGCTCCTGCAAAAGGACCAAATTCCTCAGATAATACAGACGATTTTCTCTTACATACACTGACTGAGCAGTAGAAGGAAAAGAAAAGCTTGAGGTAAATGAGATCTTGCACTCATACTGAGAGAAAGCGAAAGAGAGAGATGGAAAGAAAGTGTTAGACCCTTTAGCCATGCAGATTTAAGGTTGATAAGCTTTATCACCGTGCCATTGAATAATGTGAGCCGCTGGATTATTGTTTCTGTGGAATTACACCATGTGTGGCATTTGTTTTCTCTCTGTCCCGACACACACACACACATGCAGAGATGGAGGACGGCTATATTACAATACAATCACACAGTGAGATGCCTGCAGCAATAGTTTGAAGTGTCTGAAATGCAGTCATCATATGGCGGTTAAGACAGCAGTCTACCCTCTCAGAATGCATTTAGCCTTCCATTAAAAATCAGCACACAAATTATTCCTCTCAGACCGGCCTTCTGCCTTCTGGAAGTGTCTTTTCTAGTCTTCCCCCAAGGGAGCAGAATAAATTCAAGGTGAAAGAAAAGAGTGCGTGTGTGTTTGTCTTGGAAAAGGTATGGAATGCAAGACTGTGTTTGGACCTCTGGCCTGGACCCCATGGCTTTGCTGTAATTTGATTCTGTTATGGATGTTGAGAGGTCATAGGTCAAACCACCTGAAAAGAGCCAGAGCCACAAAAACCAGATACATGTTTAAAATTTTGGGGTTCCATATAAAAAAGAAAATCATCTTGGTTTGGAACGACATGGGGGTGAGTGAAAAATAAAATTTAAAATCATAAATAAAATCATACCATTTGATTAGGGTTAGGGAATAGAAAATATCATTATCTTAGTATAAACAAAAATCAATAGAAACTTCCCAGTGCAATAGAAACATAAATGTGTGTGGATGTTTGTTCTATGGATTTTTATACACTGTTGGTGAATGACACATGGAGGCATTACACTGAATATGAGCTGTTTGGCTTGTTTAAAGGATTCGCTGCTTATTTATTGCGCACGTTTATCAGGAGAGACGACACAATGATGCAGTCATTTTCATTCCATTCATCCCTCTTGCTGAATCCCATTAAATTCCTGCTTTCTCTTGCTTTCTCATCTGAAAGAGTGGTCATCTCTCTGTGTCTGGGTTTATGGATTCTGCCTCATATGTGAGGACAAAAATTGATTGTGCAAAAAATATACTTCTCCTTAAGTAATATAACCTTTCCACCTCGCACCACCTCTCTATCTTTCTTCCTCCTTGGTCTGGCACAGGAAACAATACAAATATCTTTACAATTCTTCATACCTGGATGCTGGAGATACTGCTCATATTTTCAAGTAGGACTAGCTGAACCCAAGGATACCCAATCTACCCTTTAGAAAAAACAATAGGTTACTAAGTTGCTAAAAGAAAGCAGCTAATTACATTGAAGACATTTACGGGAATTAATATCAGATGACATTTAACTCTGGAATCAGAGCAATCTTTATCAATCTTTATTTTGAACAAAATGCTGTTCATAAAATTTAGCTAAAAATATACACCTTCAGCAAGGACAAAAGTGACAGAAAAGACATTTATAATGTTAAAATATATATATATATATATATATATATATATATATATATATATATATATATATATATATATATATATATATATGTATTTTTTTTTAAATGACCATGATTTAAAAATTACAAATGTTTTCAACATTAATAATAAAAAGAATTGTTCATTGAGCACCAAATTAGCATATTACAATGATTTTTGAAGGATCATGTGACACTGAAGATGGGGGAATGATGTTGAAAATTCAGCTTTGCCATCACAGGAATAAATTATGGATTTTATTATATATATATATATATATATATATATATATATATATATATATATATATATATATATATATTATATATATATATATATATATTTTTTTTATTTTTTTTTTTTTTTTTTTTATTTTTTTTTTTTTTTTATTTTTTTTTTTTTTTTTTTTATCAGCACTAGGTAACTTTTCTACCTTCATTATATATTTTCAAGACTCTTGTGATGATACATCGACCTCCAATAGGATGAATGACTTGTCTGCCATAGCCTGACGGGATCTGTATCATTTTTAATCAAACTTTTTTAAACTTGCTTTACGGCATATACGTCACTTCCACCACCACCCCCACTTCCTTACATTCGGACGTGCGAACCCAACTATCGTTTGTTTGTCGGATGTTATTCGGTTGTTAAGGCTGACGTCACGCGGCAGCGCTTCCGGGTCCAAACGCTCTATCTTATACCGCAAGAAAAACTACAAACGGTGCTAATATACACACACACAATGCTGTGTAATACTACAAAAAAGTTATAATAATAACCTTTTTCTCCATAGCAAAATTCCAGATGGCCAGACAGTTATTCATCTTTTATAAATTGTTAAAATATTAAAGTCTGTAACGCTGTGACCATAGAAAATGTTGTGTAGACTGTAAGTATTTAAAATGTTTAACTTTTTTAAATGTTTGATGTTTAATATGAAAAAATAGCGCTCATAAACAGAAAATCTCAAAAATTTAAAAATTTTTGCATATTTCATCCGACCAATAAAAGAAAAGTGTTTTTAATACAAAAAAAGTAAATCTTCAAATAATTAGGTTCAGCTATGCACTCAATACTTGGTCGGGAATCCCTTTGCAGAAATGACTACAGCACTCTGGGAAAAGCCTATTCGTTCAGAAATTTCTTTCTGTGTCTCGCTTGAGGGTGTCAATGATGGCCAGCAGTCAGGTCGGCAGTCTTACCCATGATTGCGGTTTTGAGTTATGAACCAGGCTGGGAGTTTTTAAAAGCCTCAGGAATATTTTGCAGATGTTTAGAGTTAATTAGTTGATTCAGATGATTAGGTTAATAGCTCGTTTAGAGAATCTTTTCATGATATGCTCGTTTTTTGAGATAGGAATTTTGGGTTTTCATGAGCTGTATGCCAAAATCATCAGTATTAAAACAATAGAAGACCTGAAATATTTAAATTGGTGTGCAATGAATGTAAAATACATGAAAGTTTAATTTTTATCATTACATTATGGAAAATAATGAACCTTTATCACAATATGCTATTTTTTTAAGAAGGACCTGTATATATAATATATATATATATATATATATATATATATATATATATATATATATATATATATATATATATATATATATATATATATTTGATCAAATAAACTCCAAACCTTATATAAATTAACTGATTCACCAAAATTAAGCAGGATTCTTGAGCTACAGTCACGCTACTGAAAAATAAAGTATAGCATTGTTTCTTTTAGTTAGATATCCAACACTGCAGTGGTTACAGTTATAATGTACTTAAGCAGTTTTCATACAGCAGAACGCAATGAGTTTCTCAGAGTGCATTCTTATTATGTAGTCATTAGTGTGCGCTTCCTACTGCAGGCGATAATTGGTTTGCACACCTCCCACCACACTGTTTGTTCGGAAGCTGCTTTGCATTCAGGATAGTAAAGCACCCATGTTACTTTATGTTCTGTGCTTTTCACCATGAACTGTTTTGAAATAAGTTTTAAAACTGCTCTTTGTGAGTAGATATAATTGCTGATAAGCACTGAGATATATTTCCTGCTCAGTTTTGATAACATGTTTTATGATCTCCAATATTACTTCAGGACTGGCATGTATAAGCTTTATATTATATAAAATCTTTGTATAAATTTATATAAGTTGACATGAAACGGAAGTTGCAAAAGTCTTTGCTTTTTCCATATTGTAGCATATATCCAAGTAAAACAGCTTGTCAAAACATTTTCTTGATTTTGGAAGTTTGGTCTGATTGGTCAGTTTGAATGTCTCAGGGTTTCAGTCACATGGTAAAGGGATAGATAAAAGAAGATTGCAACTGCTGCTCTGTCTCTCTTTTTCTCTGGCGGTCTCTTCTAGGGTCTCTCTCTCTCTCTCTCTCTCTCTCTCTCACACACACACACACACACACACACACACATACTTTCTATCTCTCAGGTAACATTCTATACATACTGGGTAACGATTAATGGTATACGCTTTTATCGTCTCTTTCATCTATTTTGTAACTATTTTAAGTGTAACCATAACTGGATTTTCTCATTAAATTCTGTCAATCATAAATCATTTGCTAACTAGTTTTGATTTGGTATTGACTTTGAAGGTCTACCTATCGTCACATTAAAGCAATGCTCTCCACATATTTTGTTATTGTAACTGCGCTTATTTCCGTCGTTGTTATAAGTTGCAGTGGGTAGTTATAGAGAAGAAATGTACAGTTTTGCAAAGAGTGCAAAAGTGCAAAGAGCTGCAGATGCTATTTACTAAGTGAAATAGCACACTACGCGAAAACAGTGATATATTCTATTTACACTACGTCAAATTAGCAGTTCTTTGCAATATGGGTATAAATAGCAATTACATGCAATTCACCACCTAACCCTACCCAATAATTGATTTTATTATTATTTTTAAATGTAATTTTGTTAGGCACTTTATGTCCACTTTTAGAACATTTTCTTAAGTAAATTTCTTTCTGATGTGATATGTCATGGGGAAAGGGAGAAGAGCCAAAAGGCGGATTCCAACCCGGGCCGATCACGTTAAAACCAAGATCCTTAAACCATACACTCTAATGACTATATGTCATTGAAGACGCTGAAATACACAGGATTTTTTTTATCTTGTTTGGTCCAACCAGGCATTGTTGGGCGGAGCTATAAATGGTGAAAACATACACTCTGTAATTATTATTGCTCAGTACTTAAATTCAGGCCTATACTTACACTGTACAATACAGACACCTTAAAATGAAGTGTAATAGTGTGATACTGCTAAGTACATACAGTACTCCCAAATGAATAAATGTTCACAGGAGTACTCACTGTGTATTTCTCAGTGCCTATCAAATAGCAACCTCCCGCGATCTCTCTTGAAGCCAATACGGAAGAAATGTAAACTGCTAAATTCCTCAGCTGGCCACTAGGGACAGGCACAAATTGCCTGTACATAGGTACAAATTGTGGTTTTGATCTATACTGCTAATTTAGACCTTCATGACAACTGTGAGGGGGGTGAATTTTTTTTATAACTCATTCGTTTACGCTAAATGCCTTTAAGTTCTGTTGGATAGCCATTTATCTGCCGTCTATAGTCATTGTGTCACATAAGCTCCGCCCACATCCCGCCTTTTTGCCCATTTTCTGTTATCCGGGAGTGTGTGTGTGTGTGTGTGTGTGTGTGTGTGTGTGTGTGTGTCTGTGTGTGTGTGTGTGTGTGTGTCTGTTTACTACTTACTGCCGCAAATGTGTGTGCACAGGACAAATTCCAAGTATGTACTTGGCCTTTATATCAAATCGGTCCTTAGAAGGCTCGTCAGTTGACCCATCTCTGAAGTGGCACTAGCACTGGCTCTGAACTAGCACCCGGTTCATTCTGGTGGAAAAGGGGTACACTAGATGGCGCAGGCTTAACTAAATCTGTTTGCATTCACATGATTCTCTTTGAGGCACAGCTGCTGGTTCCATCCATATCAGTAGCCAATAAGCTTGTTGCTCAACCTTCAAATACTGCATTTTGCTTTTGGAAACCCTCCACCTTCCCCAGCTCCACCTGTATTGATCTACTACGGGTAATTCATATATTATACAGAAGCAGCATGTCTTGCTCATAACAGCATGTCCCGTGTATTGGCAATAGCAGGTCCCGTACTTGCTCTAAAGGAGCATAGCAGATCTATTAATCCAAGATCAAACATATCAACATTGTCATATCCATTACACTCTTAGAGTTTTCATGACAGAAATGTAAAAAATGTAATGTACTTTATGCTTGAAACAAGGGGGGGGAAATGTAGCAGTTTTGTCATATAAATGGATCTTGTGTTAGGGCTATTTAGATATGTTTACATACTGATTAAGGAAATGATGTATTGCAAGAGAGCTGTGTTATCATGATGGGATGTGGAGCACTGGCCCATGACCTTGTTCAGGTTACTTAGCAGCTGACAGCACTAATTTTCAGGGAAGTTTTAATTACAATGTGAAGCACACATGAGTATTGTGTGTGTGGTGCGCTTTAATTACCATATAGAGAAGGTTATCGCCCTTAGGCCTGGTGAAATCAATTTGTCAGGTAGGATCGAACCGTTACAGTACAATGGAAGAGAAGAGGCCAAGAACAATTTTGTCTGTAATTCATCTATTAACTTTTTTTTGCACCTCTAGAGCAGATGTTTGTGTCTTTAGAAATGAACTCAATTTATTTAGTTTGCTCATCCTGGCTTGTTTATCTTTGCTTATCCTCTCTTACCCCTCATTTTATACCCCCATATCTCTCTCTCTCACACTCTATTAAATGAACTGCGCACAGCATGTGATGCCACATTCATGTTCTGCTGAACGTTTCCACATTATTGAACAATGAATTCAAACTGCATTTTAAACAGCAGATTACTTTTTCCTGGGGTCATCACGGGATACATGCTAATGGATCTGATTAAGGGGAATGCTATGAATTCAGTTGCAGTGTGAATTTGAACTGATACAGTTTGTTTCGATTCTGTTAGTGTGAATTAAAAAGTGATTCATATGCACTTTATGTAAATATAATTAGGATTCACATTTATTACAAAAAGGGTGAGAACAGATTTCATCACACAAATCATATCAGCTGCAGAACAATTCCTTCTAAAGCTAAATAACAGACTTATAACAGAATAACAGTTTGCATAGCATTTCATGATTATCTACTGGAAAACGTGTTTTTTTTTTTTAATCTTATTCACAGCAAGGAACACATTGCTCCAATTCTGTTCGTGCCTTATGTGGGTTTTTATGACAGAGCTGAGAGTGATTCAGCTCCTTACAAACCAAAATAATTCATTTAATACTCAATCCACAAAACTGTATCCAATATTAGTTAACTGACAGCACCTTTCTCCTGCATTCAATATCACCTCTTTGTGTGTGTGTGTGTGTGTGTGTGTGTGTGTGTGTGTGTGTGTGTGTGTGTGTGTGTGTGTGTGTGTGTGTGTGTGTGTGTGTGTGTGTGTGTGTGTGTGTGTGTGTGTGTGTGTGTGTGTGTGTGTGTGTGTGTGTGTGTGTGTACTCGGTATTGAATATGAGAAATAATAGCAGTTTTTCATAAAGGTGTGAAGAATGTAGTAGAAAGTGGTGCAGATGTGAATTTTTTAAGTCGGTATCTGGCTTGTCTTGTGTGTGAGTCACTCGTGATATTTTCTTCTTAATTCAAAGGAGTATTAAAGCAGCTGCTGGTGTGTGCCGCCGCGAGAGTGACGAACGACTGAAAGAAAGAGAAGGAACGCTTCCTGACATTCATTATTAATTTTCCTGACAAGAAATTAAATTACCACGGAATATCAAGCATGTTATATCCTTCTTTTGCTAAGAGAATTAATTTTCAGCTTTTTTAGTTTTGACATAGATTTAGAGGAAAAGGCATATGTTAAAAGACCTATTCACATGCAGCTTTTCCTTTTAAATCCTGCAAGCTGTTCTGCCACATTGTGAGTACATCTAGACTTTATATATTTACATTTATTCATCCAGCAGATGCCTTTATTCAAAGTGACTTTCAAAGTATGTATGCGCTACAATTCAACAGTTTGGGGTTGGTACGATTTTTTAAAATGTTTTTGAGTCTCTCATGCTGCACTAAGAGTAGATTTATTTAATCAAAAAGTAAAAACTGTGATATTAAGAATCAATGTGATGTTTATATGTTTATGTTGAGAATTTTCACTTTTAATATATATTTTAATAGTCATTTATAAAGCTGAATACTTTCCTTCAGTATACATTCTATACTGATTTGGTGCTCAAGAAATGTCTTCTCAATGTTGGAAACATTTATTCAGCTTTATATTTTTGTGGAAATCATAATTGATTTATTTTTAGGATTCTTTGATTTAAAAAAAAAAAAACTTTATTTGAAATTAACTATAGTCTTTTAATGATCTGAGCGCATGACGCAGGTGCACTTAGTGTGTATCCGAACCCACTTTTGCTAGTTTAATGATGGAAAAAATGGTCAGCGCACCAGGCACATGGTCCAAAAGGCTTGAACCTAGTCTCTTAATGAGTCATGGCAATGGGTTTTGGCCATAATGTATAATAAGCGAATCAGAGTGTCATCTCCCATTCCCTTTAAAAGCCGGGTGTGCTTGTATCATGATGGATTGCTATTTACGTGGTAGATTATAGACACCCTCAACCCGATGAGTCAGTTTAAATACACACTCAAAAAAATATCTTTTTGGTCTAACTAAATAAAATTATGAGGCCTATTTCCACACAGTTGAACTGATTTATTTGAACTTAAACTGGGTTAATTGTGATCTGCCAGTGATTTGATTTCGCCCGGTCTGGAACTCAGTCTGGAAACCTGTACATTCATTGTTACTGCTTCTGTTACACTTTTGCAGGAACCAATCACAGACTGGCTTATCCACCTGGCACGCTATTGGCGGGTTTAACATGATGACGGATAGAGAATCAATGGATATTTGCCCATTGATCACGCCTTTTGTGGTCTGATTGGTTGAAGGACTTGGAAGGACCAAATGATCGGTCAAATAAGAGTCTTAACTTAATTTAAATTATGCTCGTTGATCAAACCTCTTGTGCAGTAGAAAATACAGAGCAGACTCCCCAGACCAATGTTCAATTTTAAATTGCCATTGAGCTTGGTCTGGTGATAGCCCGGTGCAGGATGTGCCGGAGAAAGGGTGTGCCGGGGGAAATCGCTCTTGTGTTGGCGCGACCGCAATCTCACTGCTGCTGAGAGAGCTGCTGTTTTCACAGCAAACTGAGAAACTGAGCAAATTGCACTACACACACACACACACACACACACACACACACCACACACAGTTGGTTTCGGTGGGCGTGTTCCCTTTCTTGAGAGATCCCTGGGTGCTTCAGCACTAAAAGAGCGAATTTTCCTCACAAAAAGAGCTACACGGGTGATGTGCCGTCCTTTTCAGGATGTCTTTCCACCCGTGCGTTTCTGGATATGGTTGTTTCCTGTCACCCGCTGACGGTCACAAGCGCTGTATCACGTGCCTGGGCTTAGGGCACGCTGAGGCGGCGTTCGTGGATAGCTCGTGTTCTCACTGCGAGAAAATGACTATATCGGCGCTTAGGTCGAGACTCGCCTACCTTCGGGAAGGTGGAGTCCCCCTACCCATAGCTCTATTTTGACGGATGGCTGGGGTGACCAGAGGATCTCGGTTACTGCCCGCCCTATTTCGGCGGGCAGGCCAGGGGGTACAAAAACCGCCGCCCATACTATTGGCCAGGCGATGTCCACCTTGGTGGTCCAGAAGCGGCATCTCTGGCTCAACCTGGCCGATATGAGGGAGACCGATAAGACCCGGTTCCTGGACTCCCCTATTTCGTCGGCTGGGTTGTTTGGCAACGCGGTCAAAAGCTTTGCCCGGCAGTTCTCCGCCGCCCAGAAGCAGACGGAGGCCATCCGGCACATCCTGCACCGGCGGCCCACTGCTGCCTCCACCCCGCCGCCGGTGGCAGCACCTCCGCCTGCTCGTCGCCGAGGGCGCTCGGCCGCCGCCACCGCCGCCCAGCAGCAGCCTCCACCCGGGGGCGGGGAAGACGCCCAGCCCGCTCAAACCGCTGCCAAGCCAGGTGACAAGCGCCGTCGTAAGAGACCCTTAGACGGGCCACCCAGAGATGGAGGATCCTGCTCGACAGGAAGTGGCAGAAGCACCACTTCCTCCCCCCGGAGGAGGGCCGGGGGGCTCTCTTGTGACAATTACATCTGTCCCGCCACTGGCCACTACGTGTGTGTTAGTCCTGCTGGGGCAATCGCTGGGGGCCTGGCTAGCACTCCCCAGCCCGTCCTGCTGGCTCATCCGCACTATCAGACTCGGCTATGCGATTCAGTTCGCTCGGCTCCCCCCCAAGCTGAGAGGCGTTCACTTATCCTTCGTGCTGAAGTAGCATGCCCCGGTGCTTCAGGTGGAGATCGCAGCCCTACTGGCGAAGGACGCGATCGGGCCAGTCCCTCCAGCCGATATGAAGACCGGCTGTCACAGCCTGTACTTCGTTGTACCCAAGAAAAGTGTCAGGTTACGGCGATCTTTGATCCGCTGTTCTCGAACTTGTCCCTTCACAGGCTGCCTTTCGGAATGTTAATGGAGAAACGCATCCTCAGGTGCATCCGTCTCCCAAGATTGGTTATCAGCGATTAACCTGAAGGATGCATACTCTATTCTACACTCTGTGTTCGACAGATGAGCATTTCAGTACGAGGTCCCACCCTTCGGGCTCATGGTGCTCGAGCACCTCAGCCAGTTGGGGCTTTGAGTCAACTGGGAGAAGAGCAGACTCTGCCCGACGCATAGGTTCTCTTTTCTCGGTATGGAGCTAGATTCGGTCGCCCTGACAGTGCGCCTCACCAAGGAGCGCATCCAGTCAGTGTTAAACTGCTTGAATTTGTTCAAACGCAGGACGGCGGTCCCACTGAAACAATTTCAGAGGCTCCTGGGGCATATGGCATCTGTAGCGGCTGTCACGCCGCTCGGGCTGCTCCAAATGAGACCGCTTCAACGCTGGCTACACGACCGAGTCCTGAGGTGGGCGTTGCACAATGAATCCCTCAGTGGTTTAGTTACACAGAGGTGCCACCAAACCTTCAGCCCGTGGTCGGACCCTGTGTGTCTACAGGCGGAGGCACCCCTAGAACAGGTATCCAGGCATGTCCTGATAGCACGACCTGATCGACCTGATCGTCAGGTTCCTGAGGGGCGCGAGGAGATTAAATCCGCCTTGCTCCCCCCTCTATACCTTCTTGGGACCTGTCTCTGGTGCTCAGTGCACTTCAGAGACCTCCCTTTGAGCCTTTGCAGTCAGTGGAGTTAAAAATTCTGTCTCTAAAGACTCCTGACGGCATTGGCCTCTGTCAAGAGGGTAGGAGACCTGCAGGCATTTTCGGTCAACGAATCGTGCCTGGAATTCGGGCCGGGCTACTCTCACGTAATCCTGAGACCCCGGCCTGGATACGTGCCCAAGGTTCGTTGGCGCCTCGCTGACAGATATTTGTAGAGCTGCGGGCTGGGCGACACCCAACACGTTCGCTAGATTTTATAGCCTACGTGTAGAACCGGTATCTTCCCGTGTACTCACTTCTCATAGTCTGTAGCACCGAAGTGCCCGTTCTAGTGTCGGCTTGTTGCGCCAATTCCTTCCTCATGGAACGGATATGTGCGCTTATGCTCCAGTCGAGTTCCCCAGTATGGCAAACCTTGCCGAGTCCTCCACAACCCGTGGCAGTCAGACGTGGCTGAGCGTCTGACGCCAGGTCTAACACTTGTATGCATTGTGGAACTTGTGTTAGGTTTGGTTCCATATGTAGTGACCCCCACGGCGGTCCCATATGTGTATTCTCCACGGTACGGTGAGCCCGTGTCTTTCCCTTGGCAGAGCCCGCTCTGCCGTCTCAGTGTGGTGACTGTCCCCCGCCCAACAGGGCCGGGGCCACCACTGGGACTCACGTATGTTGTACTGCCCACGGCCAGTCAATACGTGTAATTTCCACGTTATCCCCTTTGGGGGGGGGTGTGGCTTCCGCAGCAGCCTTCAGGGGCACGCTTTCCCAGCATTATCCAATAGTCCACTGATTGGGTCTTGGGACTCCCGCAGGGTGCTGGAAGTGGTAGTAACTGTGGCGTTTTCCATAGGGATCCCAATTCGCCGGTACGGCGTACGTGGTAGTGACCGACTGAAAGGGAACGTCTCAGTTATGTATGTAACCCTCGTTCCCTGAAGAAGGGAACAGAGACGTACGTCCCGTCGCCACAGTTGCTGTACCATCACTGCAGTTCGAGCCTCGGTTTGGCTCCTCAGTGAAAAACAACAGTGCGTGGCGATTGCTTCCGCTTTATACCCACGCAATGGGGCGGGGTCTGATATGCAAAGCACGCACACTAATGTTCATTGGCCCGTTTTCTATATCTCGAAGCTGATAGGGGCTCCCAGACGTGATCCCAATCCGTCGGTACGACGTACGTCTCCGTTCCCTCCTTCAGGGAACGAGGGTTACATACGTAACCAAAATGTTTTCTGTGTTTAAAAATGGAAAGACCACACACACACACACACACACACACACACACACACACACACACACACACACACACACACACACACACACACACACACACACACACACAAAAACACCTACATAACAGACACTTTTAAATACCAACATAACATTACATTAAACATTACAAAGTCTCTCCATTTTCTCATATTGTTAAAAATGCATAAAATAGCACTTTATTAAAAAAAAAATTCTCTCTGAATTCAGCCCCTTTGCAAAGCATGATGGGAAGTTAAAGTCCTGTCTGTTTGGGTTACTTGATTGAAACGTTATTTCAAAATGAAAACAAAGAGTGTCAAAGAGTGACTGTTTTAAGTCAAATTAACATGAAGCAATCAAATTTGAACCAGAAACCTGATATAATGCGTTTAAATCTAGATTAATATACTGTGAACAGCATCATAAAATATTTTTTTTTGAGTGCATGTGTGTATTGCCACGATTGGTCAAATAATTCAAGCCATTTCATTCATCATTATTGCAAATAGGTAATTCTGTTGCATGCAATGACTATCAATTTTGACATTTTTATCTTTATATATATTTGCTCATTCATTCATTTAGAGTAGGCTATATAGATATGAAATATACCAAAAATGTAGATTTTTCAGTTGATCATATGACTTGACATTTTCACAAAAGCCTTATTTGCAGTCACCATAGTAAGCGTTTGGGGGTCAGTAAGTCTGATTGATATATTCCTGTCAGTAATCAGTTTTTCAGACTGGAGGCGCAGATATGCTGAACTAAGTTATGTGATATTAGCTTTAATAACTTTATTATTAATAACTGCACACTGCACAGAACTGCAGGCTGAAAATGAATTTTCATCCGCCCCATAACCCAATCTGCTCAAAGAGGCAGTCAAAGCTTCAGGGGATCGAATGAAAATGACCTTATTGGGGAGTCAGAAAGAGTCTGAAGTGCACATCAGTGATGTTCTGGGATCAGCTCAAGTCACAGCAATCATAAGATGAGCCGCTGTGAAATCTGTACTCAGGCCAGTTTAAATGACCCAACTTAGTTCTAATATCCTAGGGAGTAAAGCAGAAGACTTCCATTGTCCAGCAGCCTAATTAGCGTCAGGACCTGATTTCAACAAGTGCAGACTTAAGCCCCGTTTCCACCAAAATTACCCGGAACAATTTGTACCAGGAACTTTTTTACAGGAACTTTTCTCCCCCCCAGACCTGCAGCTGTCTGCGTTTCGACCGCGATAAAGTTCCGAGAAGATTAGGCAAATTAGTCCGGTGATGTAGGACTGCACGCGACTGTTCCTCCAAGCCAGTGACGGACAAGGCTGTCACTTTTTATTCGATATTCGAATATGCATTCGAAGATGACGTGAAATATCGAACTATAAATAAACTATCCGGTTTTTAAAGTGCCATGTAGCGGAATTTTTTTTTTACTGTCGGTGCGTTTACATGGAGCACTGTAATCAGTTTAAAAGTCCAATCTGAAGGAAAATGCTCCATATAAACACCTCAATCGTAATAAAAATGCCCAAACTGAATGAAATTGTAATCGTTTTGAGATGGGTGGATAAATCTTTTCATGAATCGATCAAACGAAACATTTCACCATGTAAATGACCTGACCGGATTACTTTTGAGTGTGCGTCCTTATGTGACAACAGCGCGCGCCCCACTGAAGAGCACACGTCGTGCTCATGCACCAAGCATGTTGACAAGAGAGGAAAATACATTTTTCTGAGGGATAATCTTTTTATTTCATAAGAAGTTATGAAGATAATGTTGGCATAATGACACTGTCCCTAAGCCGTAAGCAAACAATCAACTTCTTCAACTGCGCCTGACATTAGAATTCATTTTTTCTGAGATGATTATTACACTTTACAACAAATGAATAGCTTTTATAAAACCGTAAAGTCCTGGTGGCCGTTGAGAGTTGCTATGGCATCCGTAAACACATTCCAGCTGCTGGAGATGACGGCGTTGTAGATAATTGAATATATTCGAATGCCTTGCTTGATATTTGATATCCGTTCGAATTAGATTTTTTTCAAAAATTACAGCCCTAGCGGACAGTAATCATTTTTGTGTGTACCGATTGAAAGATTTAGTGGATTTAGTTATTATAAGCTATTTATTTGTTTAAATAATCATCTCAGAAAAAATAATAATTCTTCTGTCAGGCGCAGTTAAAGTAAAAAACTGCCTGGGGCAATATACGCTGTGTCATTACTCCAACATTATCTTCATTATCTTATAACTTACGAAATAAAAAGTTAACCCCTCAGAAAAATTAACTTTCCTCTCTTGTCAACATGAGCGCGGCGTGTAAGACTTTTAAAAATGCCGAGTTGAACCTAAATGCTGCCTGAGCTCAACCAATCAGCATGTTCTGTGCCCAAGTCCCGCCCTCGAAAGTTCCTGAACTTTGAAAAAGTACTACCCCGCGAGCAGGGCCGTTTGGAGGGGGAAATATTTACCCGGAACTTCATTTATACCCTGGTTCCTGCGGTCTAAACACACGAAGTACCACCCAAAGTTCCTAGTTCCTGGGTAAAGTTCCTGTGGTGGAAACGGGGCTTTAGAACCAGAGTTATCTCAAATAATTTCCCTCTGATTTTAGGGATAACTTATGGTTACATTTAGGTTTATGGGTAGGGATATGGTTAGGACAAAATTTTCGGATAGGAATGTTGTTCCAGGATCAGCAAAATATTTTGACCCAGGAACACGTCATAACTCAGGAAAATCAGGATGTGCTAATTAGAAGCCATTCACAAAAATGTGTTTTTCTATTACACTAATCCACTTTTCTATTGTTTTTCAATGTAAACTTGCACTATATGGATGTCTTTATCCATCTTGCTTATGTCTTTTTCAGTATCACTTGCATAACTGACCTGCATCTCACATTTTTGCCATATATGTATATGTGCACCATGCACTAGACTGCTTTAGTCTTTTTATGTCTTTTATGTCAGCACGCCTGCCATCTTGGAGAGCACGTCATCACTCACAGGAATAATCAATGACGCCACAACATTGCACATCTTTTGGTTGTGAAACCGTCGAGATTTAAATTCATGAAGAAATGGGATAACCTTTCACATGTGAGAGTGTTTTGGTTTGTGTTTTTATATGTATTAAAGGGGTCATATAATTTTTTAGAGTTTTTAGAATTAAAGTTAATATGATTCTTTAGTTTGTAAATAAAAACTTTGTAATATACTTTAATTAAAAATTCTCTGCTGTGGCTCAGTGGTTAATGTAGAATGTCTGAAAACCAGAAGGTTAGTGTTCAATCCCGGGTTCCACCTGACCAAGTGTCAAGGAATCCATGAGCAAGACACCTAACCCCAGATGCTCCCGATGATGGTGCCTGACATCACCGTCTGTGTATGAATGGGTGAATGTGAGGCAATACGTAAAGCGTTTTGGATTATGACCCTCGTTTATAAAGCAGTCTGGTGAGAAATGATTTGCACAAACATGAAAGCGTTGATCAGGGGGAACATTCCCTTCGAAAACAAAACTCAGCTACTGCATATTCATCAGAATGACTTCTGTGTTTGTTATTACACTCAAGAACAGAGTACCACAATCGCTTAGACTCTCAGATTCTGCTCCAGCGTATCAACAATGGCGGACTATGATGACAGCTCGCTCAGGGCGAGTCTGTGTTGAAACGCTGCAGTCAATCAACAATTGTGGGAGGGGCGTCCGACCATGTGACGTCACACGTACAGACAGCTTGATTTGAGACAGGGGAAAATATATAAGGAGATACAAAAAAATAAAAATAAAACACTGGATAGATTTTTATCCTTATAGGATGGTTGTGTACAGGCCCTGCCAACACACATTTCTGTACAATCAACTTGTAAAAGTGCACGTTCCATTATATGACACCTTAAACTTATTACAGGATTTTAAACAATGGTAACTTTTAGCTAATGCCTTTGTCTTGTTGTTGTGTTAGTGTAGCAAAATGATCTTCTGAAGTCTATTGCAGACACACAGTCAACTTGCTCTCAAATATTCACAGACTGGCTTTGACCGTTCTAATATGGCAGATGGCTTACATGTATCGGCTATAGAAACAGCAGCTAATGAGGTATCTATATCTATATATATAGTTTTTTGCATTTCACTGCACTGTTTTTCCATTGTCATTTAAACCACAAAAATGTGTTCTGTGTGAATGGTCACTAAAGCTGCATCATAAAACAGGTCTTCTGGCCTGCTGTTCATATGTGTGAGACAGAGAATGAGAGGATCTTCAGTGTGTCTTCTGGTGTGTGTGTAAGCGTATTAAATTGATCAGAATGCAAACAGAAGTCAGCATGATCCGTCAGAACCTCAGCAGGTAAATATTTAAACACCCCTCTCAGGGGCTGTCATGGAGACAACCTGACACGACAACACTGAACGTGTATGTGTGTAGGTGTTTAGTATTTCGGCTCTGTTCACCTGAGCTGGTAAAGCCTTAGAGCTTTGAGTCACTTTCATTATTGAAAGTATCAATAATCCTAAAGTGAAATTTCTAGAAAGTGCACAGCCCAAAGAGAGGGGCGATTCATGAGTATGTGCTTCCAGACTCGTGAGTCGTGACTGGGGACCATTTGAACTAAACTGGTATTTTCTTCAATCAGAGACTGTTAGGTCTGAGTTAAAACTGCCTCTTTTATTTATTTATTTATTTATTTATTTATTTATTTTTATTTACGGCTGATGGACCTTTCCCTTCAAACTTTCACACTCACCTCTCTCTGAACCCTTGGTTTTAAAGTAAGACCAACTCCTGGGGCTTTTTAGTTTCTTGGATTTAGTGTGGAAAAATTATGATAAACAGAAGTGAAAATTACAGAAAGTTCCATTTGAGTCATATTTTCTGGGGTTATTTGTGAAGTAGGAACCTTGAGAAATATGTCTCTGTATATTCACTTGGACTCCCGTGTGATTTGGTCTTGTACTGAAACTCACTGGAAGGGCTTGAATGGATATGTGGAGCTAGTGGCATGTAGTGTTACTCTAACTCTAACTAAGAGAGACACTGTGGCTAAAAACAGGGTGAGTGTGACAGTTCAGTCTGAAACACACTCTGACACAATGAACTTAGCAGAAAGCAGATCATAATACATTAGAACCATATTCAAGGTTTTGTTTTTTTGAGAGTGAATTGTGAGAGAGGACTGTGGTATTTTCAACACTGACATAATCAGTTTAATTTATTTTGAAGTTAATCTTACTGACTCAGCTGGACCATAGAGCGTTTTGTGCTCATGAAGTTGTGCGTTGTATTGCCTTGTTACTGAATTATTAGTACCTTTTCATGTTAGATCAGCCAGATTCATTTATGGATGATGTTAAATTATATCCTGCTTTGCTCTAAGGAACAGCTGTCCGTTAGTGACATGAAAACATTTTCTCTGAGCAAACCTGTCACACACTATTTGCATCAATTCCTCACCACTGACTCCTCATACACCTCACTACAACATCCAAAGGCCAACATGTGTTCAATTTGTATTACAAATCCTATATTATCACAAGAATATAATTTTGACTTTTTAATTGTGTTGTATTCCTATAGAAAAAAAAACATTTTTGTTTAAAATCAAGTTTAATATGGGCAAAACAATAAACATCAACCATAAAAACTTATCTTTTTTATATACAGCCAATCCATCAGCCTGTCAACAGAATAGATCACTGATGCTCCAATTGAATTGAATTAAGTTGAATTGAATAATTGAATTTAAATGTATATTGTCTTTGTATTTTTGGCTTGAACTGGTCTAGAGCTCCATCGCTGAAAATCGTCACAGCTGTTCTGAGGATGAAGACAAGCTGAAGAACAATGAAGCAAGACACCTAACCCTAGATGCTCTCGATGACCTGGATGGTGCCTTACATGGCTGACATCACCGTCTGTGTATGAATGGGCGAATGTGAGGCAATATGTAAAGCGCTTTGGATGGCCATAGGCCTGTTGAAAGCGCTATATAAATGCAGTCCAATTACCATTTGTAAGAAAACACTAATTTTACCTGGTTAAAAACAGCTCTGTTTCCAGCAAGCCATTTCAGTTCATGTGACTTTAAATGATAATGAGCTTTGCTCACCCCACCCCTCTGTTCTGTGGGGTGGTTTTACACAACACACATAGAGTGTTGCCTTGACAACAGTTGAGGGAATATTTTTGAGAATGTCAACGGAAGTCTCTGTACACATCTGTACAACCATACGAAGAACAAGATGACAGCCCCAACGAAGTTCGACAATTAAGGCTCAAACAGGACGTTTCTGAATGGTTGGTTAACGTAATGTCACTTTGATCTATCTTTGTAAGTACTGGCAGGGTAACATTAGCAATGAACAGTGATGGGAATAACGGCGTTATAGATAAACAGCATTACAAACGGCGTTAATTTTTTCAGTAACGAGTTATCAAACTGTTACCGTTACTGAGAATAAAATGCGGTGTTACTATAATTGAGCTCACTGAAGCGGTTTTCATCCGAACAGGCGCGCTCTCTGTCAGCGGACCTGTTGGGGGGTGGGTGTTGTACACATAACTGATTATGATAGGTGGGTGTGAGACAACCACAACTGATGATGATTCATGATTGGCTTAGGTAGACATATACACTGGTCTAGAGCTCCATCGGTGAAAATCGTCACAGCTGTTTTGAGGATGAAGACAAGCTGAAGAACAATGAATTTAAATACAACAATTCAATTTTTAAAAAATAAATAAAAAAGAACATAATCCACCAACGAAGAGTAATCAAAACAAGTAAGAAGACAACCCCTGCATCCCAATTTGCATACTATTTATAATGAATAGTATTCGAAAATATAATTAGTATGTCCCAAATCGTAGTATGTTGAAAAGAGTATTCCAAAGACACCCGGATGGTCTACTATTTCTGGTCAGAATTCGCACACTCTAACGGCTGATATTGCCCACAACCCATTGCGAGTTGAAAGTGGGTTAGATTAGAACTGCAAATCCGGATAATACATGTTAAAAAACTACAAACATGGCCGATGTATGAGTCCGATGGTTGGTTTAGATAAAGGGGGTTGAGTGATCAGTTAGCCTATCAGTATTTAACCTGACAAAAAGATATTTATTCAGTGTTGTCCACATTATATTTCACCTGCAGCAGCATTGTGAACTTTTGTAATGACACGTTTGGCCTCTAACTTTTAAATGCATCATAAGGCTATAAACTGCAAACACATGAGGAGAGTCTCTGCATTAAAGACACACACATGTCAGATCAATGTGCGGCTACATTTCTCTCCGATACGGTAGGAAATGAAACTGAATGTGGAGGATTAACTGTGACGATGATTGACAGTGTAGGACGTTTAAATGGTGAAGGGATGCATGTAACCAAGCGACAGAGTCTGTTAAAGATGACGAAGTAGTATGTCCCAAAGCTTGCATACTCTTCTGCTACACACTCAAAAGTATGTGCTTTTTCTACATAAAAAGAGTAAATACTGTTAGGACTGTTAGTATAAGTAGGCGAATTGGGACGCACCAAACGTAACATTGTATAGCACAGACAATACAAGACAAAGAGTAATATAACTGAGGACTTTATAAACATGTGAACTAATTAAATAAATGAGGAAGCAGAGGTAGTGGAAAAGGTGTGTGATAATCAGTGATACAATGAATAACCATGGCGACAAGAGTAAACAATAAGGAAACAAAAAAACACTAATGCTGCGTCCCAATTCGCCTACTTATACTACCGTACGGAGCTATGATGCTCATTTACAATCATTTATATTCGCAAAGGTGCTAACTTCTTGCTTATTTGAAGGAAACAGAGGAGAAAAAGGGTGCATAAGGCAAGAGAAGCTGTTTTACCTTTTATTTTAAGTCACGGTGTACGACTTTCATAAACATAGCATCCGTAGGGGCTGCCATTGCTGACATGGGTTTGACTGCTATTCCAGTGCACTTTCACGGGTAGAAGGTTGGAAAAATACGGGTTGCCTGGAACAGAGCATAGGGCTCACTCAGGTAAACTATTCACTCATACCCAATCTTCAGACCAAGTCTGCAAAACTGCAAACACCGACCTTTTTACTGTATTGATCAAATAATAACAGCCTTGGTGAGCATAAGAGACTTCCAGTACAATTGTACAAGTTCCTTAATTTGCTTTAAATCTACTGATACTAAAACGGTTAGTAGATTTAGCTTTAGGGTTATGATGTTTTTGATTTGTAGTGATCCTTTTGCTTTGCAATTTTTTGGAATATGTCACTCACACACACACATCATCTATAAGCATACATGACTGACATGCACAGCAGTTCTAAATGGCTACTGTTGTCCTTCATATCAGCGGATGACAGGCTGATGTATGTGGCCGTTCAGCACTTTGAGGTTTTGGTGGCAGTGAGCAGAGGGCTGTAGTTGACTGTATTGAATTCCCCTGGTAATCGTTACTGTGAGCTACACTTCCACTGCACCAATTCTCAAATCTCACTGACAGCCAATCTATCAGCCTGCCATCAGAATAGATCACTGACGCTCCACACCTTTACCAACATCTGTGGGGGGAGACGGACTTGTTTAGGGCTATTGGAAAAAGTTTTACTATAGCCTACATTTAGCCTACTATACAGATGAAAACATAAAAAACACAAATGCAATAGCATAAAAGCAAGATGACAACATAAGTTCTAGCCATAATCAAAACAAACTATACCTATGCTATCATGCTGCCTATACTTTTCAGTGCATGACGAAATCGGAGCTGCTAACACAAGCTCTGCTGGGAAATGTAAGGAAAACATTACATTTAACAGTCTTTTTAAAGAGTTGATGTTGGCAATATTAATCTAAATGTAAAAAAAGAAGAAAAAGGATATTTAATGCTTCCTTCCCATGTTTTTTTCTTCTTTTTTACATTTAGATTAATTTTGCCAACATCAACTCTTTAAAAAGACTGTTAAATGTAATGTTTAGCAAATCTCACAATGAATATCAATTTTTGAATATTATAATATTATGATTTAGTAAATCCCCTTCTACCATTTGAATAATTTATTTTTAGTTTTTTAGTTTATTTTTCATTTATTTAGACATTTTATATCAGTCATAATAGGGAAGGTTTTTAACCCTGGATTTGTTTGGTTTATATTATTGGCTCAGTCACCCTCTTCATAACCAGACTCACAGCCAAAGATTCGCTAAACAAATCCAATAATCAATTTACATTTGCACTATAGATTTTATCTGTTGATACATGGCTGTGAAATGACTGCTAGTGGGCCGTTAAACAGAGTTACACATGTGCACACATCTGTTACTGTCAGGGCACATCTGTGCATGGCTGACATCTGAACAAAATGCCCTTCAAATGATCTTCAAAACATTTCCCAACCACTCTGTGGTTAGCTGGCTAAAGCGGTTGTGAAGTTTAGATTAATTTTTATCTGCAATCTCCATTTATTTATTTATAAAGTCACTTAGTGCATCTAATCATATGCATTATCATATAAATGTCCTCTTTTCCCATTCCAGATCCGTTCCATCCTGCATGTGTCACCCTGCACCTGGCCAAATAACTGAATCATTTCTATTAAATATTTTTGCAGAGTGAACTTTTTTGCCAGTGTGATTGTGTGAATGTGCATGCTTATTAAAAGTTCTGTTTGTGTGATAGCACTTTTGTGGTGTGAGGGAAAGTAACTTTAATCTGTGTGTGTGTGTGTGTGTGTGTGTGTGTGTGTGTGTGTGTGTGTGTGTGTGTGTGTGTGTGTGTGTGTGTGTGTGTGTGTGTGTGTGTGTGTGTGTGTGTGTGTGTGTGTGTGTGTATGTGTGTGTGTGCTCTGACGCAGAGAGCATGGCAGAAATCAATTACTCTACTGCAGGTGTGAGTGAGTGACTCCAGCTCCCACTCCCACCTCTCGCTGTCTCTCACACATGCACTGACTGACATTCAGTGAGCCAATGAGGATATTCTGTCATTAATTCCTATAATACCCACCGGTGCCTCATATTTTCAATAACGTTTCTTTGTCTCCTTTCATTAAGGATTTAAACAAGTCGTTTCTTGGCTAAAACCATTTAGACACACAGTGAATTATAGCACACATGAGATATTTTTCATCAGACCAACAGCTGTGATTATTAGAATTACTGGACTAGCTCATACACAAACGCTCGTATGGAGGAAATGGAGGTTATTTCACAGTGCTAATGGATCTGTAGTTCACCAACACACCTGAGCCACTGGACGTCATATTACACTCACAGGTGCTCCATTACTTTGTGACAGTTTGTGTGTGTGCAAGTCCGAAAGCTTCTGTAATTTCTATGAGCATAATTTATAACAGGATTACTTGGATGATGCAGGATTCAAGCAGACATTCTCTGCTTCCTGCTTTAAAAGGCTTTTCTTGTTATGTCATGCTTTGTCTATAGTCATTATAGTTAGTTTTAAGTAGGTCTAGTAAAAAAAAAAAAAAAAATGTAGAAGTCTGGTGTGTCCTTATTTTGTATATAAAAAGAACTGTGTTTCTTAATACAATGCAGATAATCGATTTCATAACAACTGAAAAATAATACTGACTAATACCAATAATACCACACAAAAAAAAAAACTGTTTCTGTGTAGCCTACATGTATTGAAAATGTAACTGCATTTTAACAAACTTGTTATTGTTAGTTGTTTGAAATTGTATATTGTCTGAATTGGCAATGTAAAATATGATTGTGCATTTTTGTTGAATATTGCTAACATATAAGTGTTCACATCCTAATTATTGTTATTACTTGGTTTGGGAGCTAGATTGAAGGACAGATCATTTTTTCATAAGTTTACAAACTAATCAGCTTTTTGAGATATTTTTATTTATTTATTTTTATACAACTTACTTTTGTTGTTGATTTAGGAAAGGGATTGGGGCTCAGAAATGTAGTATATAACTATACAAAATAAAATAATAATTCAAATGTTATGAAAAAGTTGATAGTTGTCAAATAAACCCTTAGTCAGTATTGTCCAGAATCTGGACAATCAGATACATTACCTGTTTAATTAGAGATGGCGGTGTCAAATACGTCAGTCGCTACTGAGTGTGATGATGCTGTTATGTTACCTTAAGGTTAACAGGGCCTGCAAGCTAGCATTACGGAGTTGTTACAGATACCTGCCAAACACCACAACACCTCATTTAACCCCAGATATCACAGCAGAAAGCATAAACCATGAAGGCCAGGGCTATCAAGAGGGCAAGGCCATTGAGAAACAGTAAACATTTATCTTACAGTGATCTCATTTAGTCTTGTTATGTTAGCACTGAACTCTAACCATTTAAAGTCGGCATAAAACAGAAGTTGCAAAAGGCTTTTTTTCTCTATTGTGACATACACCGATCAGGCATAACATTATAATATTGCATTGGTCCCCCTTTTGCTGCAAAAACAGCCCTGACCGATCATGGTATTGACTCCACTAGACCCCTGAAGGTGTGCTGTGGAATCTGGCACCAAGATGTTAGCAGGTCATTTAAGTCATGTAAGTTGCAAGGCAATGTGGGGCCTCCATAGAACAGACTTGTTTGTTAAGCACAACCCACAGATTCTCAATTGGACTGTCAAAGAAACACCAACATGAGCCCCTTTCACACTGCGATTCCGGCAAATACACGGATAATGTGACCTGGCATTTGTTCCCGGGCCGCTAGATTTGGTCCATTCACACTGCCAGCGAAATACCGTAATATGTGAGCTTTCACACACAACGCAGGTGTGTGTTTTTCGACCCGGGTCAAGTTGACACGTGACATCGGATGTGACGTATAATGGCGAACGATCTCAGCTTCAGCGCGGATAGTAAGGAGCTTCGTGGTCTCGACTTGTGTCCAGTTTGCACACATTTCTGCTTGTTTAATTTTAGTTTATTTTGTATACGAACACTCTCTGCGTTTAAAACACCGACTAGCTCTTCTGGCACTGCAGGGTTGTATTATTGAAAAAACAAGCTCTAGGAGTCGCACGATAACTATGTACACGTTGCGGCATTAGTTTTGGCTTTTGTTTACACAGCGCTCGTCCCGGGTCAAATCCCGCAATATTACTAGGTCCCCGACCCGGGTCGAATTCGGTAATCAATCCCGGGACGTGGTTGCTTTCACACAGAAGACGACCCGGCAATGGTCCGGGAATATTGCGGGTCCGACGTGCAGTGTGAAAGGGGCTATGGATGGCAGGACCCAAGGTTTTCCAGCAAAAAATTGTCCAAAGCATCGCATTGCCTCTGTCGGCATGCCTTCTTCCCATAAAGGCATCCTTTTGCCATGAGTTTCCAGGTAAGCACCCAGGCCCTCCACATGGTGTAAAAGAAAATGTGATTCACTGTGATTCATCAGACCAGTCCACCTTCTTTGGTTTGCTCCGTGGTCCAGTTCTGAAGCTCACGCGCCCACTGAAGCTTTTTCGGTAGTAGACAGGGGTCAGCATGGGCACCCTGAGTGATCTGCGGCTATGCAGGCTCATATGCAACAAACTGGAGGCACTGCGTATTCTGACACCTTTCTATCAGAACCAGTATTAACTTCTTGAGTAATTTGAGCTCATCTATTTGATCGGACCACACGGGCCAGCCTTTCGCTCCCCACACGTGCATCAATGAGCCTTGGCCGCCCATGACCCTGTCGCCGGTTCACTACTGTTCCTTCCTTGGAGCACTTTAGATAGATACTGACAACTGCAGACCGGAAAAACCCCACAAGAGCTGAAGTTGTGGAGATGCTCTGACCCAGTCATCTAGCCATCACAATTTGGCCCTTGTCAAACTCACTCAAATACTTACGCTTGTCCATTTTTTCTGCTTCTAACACATCAACTTTGAGGACAAAATGTTCACTTGCTGTCTAATATATCCCACCCACTAACAGGTGCCGTGATGAAGAGGTAATGTCTCGGTTACGTATGGTAACCCTCATTCCCTGAAGGAAGCAATGGAGACGTACGTCGGACTTAGACCGACAAATTGGGATCACTTCTGGGAGCCCCTATCAGCTTCGAGATATAGAAAACGGGCCAAAGCCACACTCCCACGAAGGAGATAATGTGTGGAAATTACACACATCGACTGGCCGTGGGCAGTGCTACATACGGGAGTCCCAGGGGTGGCCCCGGCCCTAATGGGCGGGGGACAGTCCCCGCACTGAGACGGCAGAGTGGGCTCTGCCAAGGGAAAGACACGGGCTTGCCATAGGGAGCCGTACCGTGGAGAATACACATATGGGACCGCCGTGGGGGTCACTACATATGGAACCCAGCCTAACACAAGTTCCACACTGCATACGAGTGTTGGACCTGCTGTCAGACGCTTCGCCACGTCTGACTGCCGTGGGTTGCGGAGGACTCGACAGGGTTCGCCATTCTGGAGAACTCTACTGGAGCATATAAGCGCACGTATCCGTTCCATGAGGAAGGGAGTGGCGCAGCAAGCCGACACTAGAACGGGCACTTCGGTGCTACCGACTATGAGAAGTGAGTACACGGGAAGATACCAGTTCTACACGTAGGCTATAAAATCTAGCGAACGTGTTGGGTGTCGTCCAGCCCGCAGCTCTACAAATATCTGTCAGCGAGGCGCAACGAGCCAGTGCCCAGGAAGAAGCTACACCCCTGGTGGAGTGGGCTATAATCCCGAGCGGGCAGGGCACAGCCAAGACAATGTCATCCACTTTCCAGTAGGCCATCCTCTGCTTGGAGACAGCCTTTCCCTTTACGAAGACCTACTCTGAGGTCCTAAAGCTTTGTGTTCTGTCCACATACGTCCGAAGTGCTCGGACAGGACAGAGAAAAGCCAGGGCTGGGTCTGCCTCCTCTGAAGGCAGTGCTTGCAGGTTCACCACCTGGTCCGGAAGGGAGTGGTGGGAACCTTGGGCACATATCCAGGCCGGGGTCTCAGGATTACGTGAGAGTAGTCCGGCCCGAATTCCAGGCACGATTCGGATGCAGGTCCCCTACCCTCTTGATAGAGGCCAATGCAGTCATGAGTACTGTCTTTAGAGACAGAATTTTTAAATCCACTGACTGCAAAGGCTCAAAGGGAGGTCTCTGAAGTGCACTTAGCACCAGAGACAGGTCCCAAGAAGGTATAGAGGGGGGGCGAGGCGGATTTAATCTCCTTGCGCCCCTCAGGAACCTGACGATCAGGTCGTGCTTCCCCAAAGACTTACCTTCTACTAGTTCATGATGGCCAGCGATTGCGGCCACATACACCTTGAGGGTGGAGGGAGACAGCGTTCTCTCTAACCCATCGTGTAGGAAGGAAAGCACGGCCCTGACTGAACACCTTCGGTGAGAAGAGCACCAGTCGACGAACAGGTTCCACTTCAACGCATAGAGGTGCCTCATAGAGGAAGCTCTAGCGGAAGCGATGGTGTCTGCCACAGCCTGTGGCTGGCCACCTAGAACCTCCGTGTCCCATCCAGGGACCAGACATGGAGTTTCCAGAGGTCTGGACATGGGTGCCAGAGGGTGCCCCGTTTCTGAGTCAGGAGGTCCTTCCTCAGAGGAATGGGCCAAGGAGGTGCTGTCGCAAGGAGCACTAGTTCCGGGAACCATGTCCTGTTGGGCCAGTATGGCACCATCAACAGGACCTGCTCCTCGTCCTCCCTGACATTGCACAGTGTCTGTGCAAGAAGGCTCACTCTGGAAAACGCATGTTTGCGTAGGCCGCGGGATCAGCTTTGTGCCAGCGCATCCGTGCCGAGGGTCCCCTCGGTCAGGGAATAAAACCACTGGCAATGGGCCGTGTCCGGGGCGGCAAACAGGTCGCAGATCCCAAGCGAGCCCAAATCAGCTGGACCACCTGGGGATGGAGTCTCCACTCTCCCAGAAGCACTGGCTACCATGGGGGCTCGTCGGCCGCACGATTGAGCCGGCCCAGAATGTGAGTGGCACGAAGTGACCTCAGATACTTCAGACTCCATAACAGGAGGTGGCGGGCGAGTTGTGACATGCGACGGGAGCGTAGACCACCCTGTTTGTTGATGTCCGCTACAACCACAGTGCTGTCCGTACGGACCAAAATGTGCTTGCCCTGGAGCGGCGTCTTGACGCGGATCAGGGTAGGACGAACTACTAACAACTCTAGGCAATTGATGTGCCATTGCAGTTGAGGCCCCGTCCGCAGACCTGAAACCGCAAGCCCGTTGTACACAGCACCCCAGCCGGTGGATGAGGCCTCTGTGGAGACAATCGGATGCCTGGATACCTGTTCTAGGGGCACCCCCGCCCATAGAAACACAGGGTCTGACCACGGGCTGAAGGTCTGGCTGCACCTCGGTGTAACTAAGACCCAAGATCAGCCGTGACCCGCCACTTTTCTTGGGTACAACGAAGTATGGGCTGTAAAAGCCGGTCTTCATATCGGCTGGAGGGACCGGCTCGATCACGTCCTTCGACAGGGACCCCGGGCGGACTGAACCGCATAGCCGAGTCTGATGGTGCGGATGAGCCAGCGGGATGGGCTGGGGAGTGCTTGCCAGGCCCCCAGCGACTGCACCAGCGGGACTAACGGCACCACAGACGTACCCACAGCGGGGCAGCGCAGCGGTATGCAGGGACCAGATCCAGACGGCATGGAGGGAGCCCGTGGTGGGGTCTGCGTGCCCGTGGCAACACTTACCTGCTTCCCACGCGCCCCTGCTGCCGATTGGAGAGGCGCCTGAGGGTGACAAGGCATGAAAGCGTCGAACACCACCAAGCGCGCTCTCTTGGCACCCAGAGATTTTGGAAACTGCTCTTTTTGTGAAGTTTTGGGGGACAGATGTATTTGTCACAAGGGAGCCCCCCGGCCCTCCTCCGGGGGGAGGAAGTGGTGCTGCTGCCACTTCCTGTTGAGCAGGATACTCCATCTTTGGTTGGCCCGTCTCAGGGTCTCTTGCAACGGCGCTTGCCACCTAGCTTGGCAGCGGCCTGAGCGGGCTGGACGTCCTTCCTGTGGCCGGCTCCACGCCTACGCCAGGGTGGAGGCTGCTGCTGGGCTGCGGCGGGGGCGGCAGCGGCGGGTGGACACCTTATCGGTCTCCCTCATGTCGGCCAGGTTGAGCCAGAGATGCCGCTCCTGGACCACCAAAGTGGACATCGCCTGGCCAATAGTGCGAGGGCGAGGTCCGTCGCCGTCCAGAGCTCCCAGAGGAGCCCTGGGCCAGGACTACCCTCGTGCATGTCCATGAGTGCCTGTGCTTGATGCACCTGAAGCAACGCCATGGCATGCAGGGTGGGCGCAGCCTGGCCACAGGACCTGTAGGCCTTCGCGGTCAGACCGGAAGAGACTCTACAGGCCCTGGACGGGAGCTTCGGGTCCCCGCGCCAGCTAGAGGTGGATGT
Source organism: Pseudorasbora parva (assembly GCF_024679245.1). Classification (NCBI taxonomy): domain Eukaryota; kingdom Metazoa; phylum Chordata; class Actinopteri; order Cypriniformes; family Gobionidae; genus Pseudorasbora; species Pseudorasbora parva. The sequence continues at coordinate 27,234,713 of NC_090184.1, forward strand.
CGGACACAGTTGCATTGCGACGGCCCGCTCCACCGTCGGGAGACCCTCATACCCCCTGGCCTGCCCGCCGTCAAGGGTAGTGAGGAGGAAGGAGCCACTAGGTCGCCCACGGGTGCTAAATGGTGCTTTCCACGACCTAGTCAGCTCCTCATGCACCTCCGGGAAGAAAGGCACCGGGGCGGGACGCTGAGAACCAGCGCAATTCCACTCAAGCCCGACCTTTAGCTTGCTCTAAGCCCAGGCACGTGTTACAGCGCTTGTGACCGTCAGCGGGCGACAGGGAACGACCGCATCCAGAAATGCACGGGTGGAAAGACATCCTGAAAAGGACGGCACGTCACACGTGTAGCTCTTTTGTGAGGAAAATTTGCTCTTTTAGGTGTTGAAGCACCCAGGGATCGACCGCGGCAGAAATAAACAGGTTTTGTGTGCAGCCTGTTTTCTGCTCTCACCAGCAAAAGGAACACACCCACCGAACTAACTTTGTGTGGTGTGAAGTGCAATTTGCTCAGTTTGCTGTGAAAACAGCAGCTCTCTCAGCAGCAGTGAGATCGCGGTCGCGCTGTCTTGTGCCGTCTGGCCAACACAAGAGCAATTTCCCCCGGCACACGCTTTCTCTCTCTCTCTTGCTAGATAGCAGGCAGTCAGATGCTTCAACAACGCTGTTCAGCTCCAAAGTGAATGACAACGGTGTGTGGTGATCGTTTCCACTTTATACCCACGCACCGGGGCGGGGTGCGATATGCCAATGTTCATTGTCTCGTTTTCTATATCTCGAAGCTGATAGGGGCTCCCAGAAGTGATCCCAATTCGTCGGTCTAAGTCCGACGTACGTCGAGCGTGACCGCCTGAAAGGAAATCAGTGTTTGTCACTTCACCTGCAGTGCTCAACAGTATGCCTTATCAGTGTATATTAGAGTGAATTGGCTTCTTGTACAAGAAAAAAATGTAGGGCGCAATTGGATCATTGGATGGTTTGGTATTGGTCAATCTCATGTGAGTGACAGGTTGTCCTACCCTTACACCAGTGAAGGTAAGAGATGTCACTGCAAAATGGAGGGAAATTGCTTTGATTAAAGAATATGTCTTAAAAAAATAATCATGTGCACAGATAAATAATATTTTTGATATCATGATAATATGATAATATTACATATGATAATATGATAATCATGATAATAATAAGATTTTGGTATCATGGGGACTTTAAAAGACAATGCATTTTGTGTGCTTGAAACTAAAAGCTTTTTTTGATTGACCCTTGTGGTTAGGAGGGTTTTTTTAAGTGAAGAAACAACTTGAACTTTAATAATATCCAACTGGATTTATTGTGCCAGAGCAGCTGCCATTTTACTTGATTAAATGTATTGCTTAGAAGTCATTAGGGAGTGGGAAAAGGAGGCGAAATGGAGAGTATAGTATGTGAAGGGAAGGAGAGGAGCGGATAGCAGCATCTGTTGTGTAGTTCACACTGTAACTGCCTATGGAAGAATCTAATAACAGCACACTGCATCAGAGCACATTATATTCATCTCTATAAAGCTCAGCGCAGGGCGGCGGATGCCATGCGAATTCCCATGGAGGTACTGAAGGGAACCAGCCACAAAACCCCATAAACAGCTCACTCATAAAACACATTCTATTTTAAAAGCACCATTTCAGTAATGCACCATTAGTAAGACTCGTAATCAGGCCGCTGAATTTCCTATCTGCCGTTTGTGATGTGTGTATGTGAGCGCTGGTAATCTACATCAATGCAGCGCTCTATCAGAGGCCGGATTTGTTTTTTACCCACAAATCACACAGGAAGTAAGTGGTGGCTAATGCAATAACTGAGTCTGAGTAGTTATGGGAGTGTGTGTGTGTGTGTGTGAGAGAGAGAGAGAGAGAGAGAGAGAGAGAGAGAGAGAGAGAGAGAGAGAGAGAGAGAGAGAGAGAGAGAGAGAGAGAGAGAGAGAGAGAGAGAGAGAGAGAGAGAGAGAGGCTGTTTGGTAAATGGTCTTTGGCAAGTGAGGAGAAGTTTTCGTTGGTCGTATTTCCAGTTTAATTTACTTTGTCTTTCACTGGTTTATTGAGATGGTGCAAAAAAGTGCTCGGTTGTTTCTGTAGACATGTTGGGTTGATTTTCAACTTGGTTGTAAGAGGTTCATTCGGACCTGAACAGCTGCTTGGGTTATTTTGTCACACAACTGGTTTATTCATTTTTCATTCTTTGTCAAACTTTCTGGTTCACAGGGGGCAGGATTTATTGGTACGTTTATAAGAATATTTATTTACCTGGGATAACAGGAAGCTCATATATTATGAAATTATCACGTATTTAAAAGGAAAACAAAGGTGTTACGTAGCCTATTAAATCCATACAGAGCACCGTATGTCCCATATTTTAGCACCTCACACTTTTAACTGCCCTCCTGTTTGTCTCCCTCTAGATGACACATAAACTCTGGCCTCACTCAGCTGGATGGTCTTTATAAAATCCTGTAAAATATTTATTAAAAGACTGGCATTTGTGTTAGCTGGAAACCTTGTACAAATTAAGATGGCAATGTTTCAGGCATTACAGAAGGCAATTTGGTGACTTTGTACTGTATATTTCAAAACTGTATTCATTAACTTATAAAAGAGTAATTTACCACCCTTGAACTGCTTAAAACCACTTTGTATTTTATTAAAGCGACTGATAATTAGCATTATTTAACTTTTAAAGAATCACCTTTAGTGTATAATACAATACAAAACAGGTTTGTGTTTGTGGTTTGTGGTCAGTAAGTTTTTTTATTTTTTTATTATTATTAATTAATTAACACATTATTTCAGGAAGAATGCCTCAAATTCATCAAAGGTTACAGTAAAGATATATAGTTACAACATTAAACGTTAAAGATTCCTGGGGGAGGGGAGGGGGGCGTGTTTGGGGGTGTATAATGGTTTCCAAAAAAAGATTAAAGGGTCACCCAAAAATCAAGTGTATATATATATATATATATATATATATATATATATATATATATATATATATATATATATATATATATATATATATATAAGCTCCTTCAACATTATCAGCAGCTGTCGCGTTTCTCAGGAGCCAATTACCCTCCTCCATCCCCAGCTCCTCCTCTCTGGATTTGGCATTGTGATTCCCCTTCAATTAGACTAATTATTTTCCTCCACTGACAGCTACACAACTACCACTTTGGCACTTCAAAAAGATCATAAAGAGATTGTAAAACTAATCCATATGAATTGTGCAGTTTAATCCAAATCTTCCGAAGAGACTTGATCACTTTATATGATGAACAGATTGAATTTAGGCTTTTATTCACATCAGTGAACATAAACAGAAGCTCAACCGCACCTGCTTGATGCACAAGAACAAACCTCATTGGTTCTTGCAGACGTTTAAACCTGTTGAGTCACACGTCAATGAACCTCATTGATTCTCGCACGTAAGTGAATGTGCTTGAGCTTCTGTTCGCAATAACTGATGTGTGCATTTATGAATGTTTATATGTGAATAAAAGCCTATATTCAATCTGTTCATCATATAAAGCGATCAAGACTCTTCAGAAAAATTTGGTCTAAACCACTCAATTCATATGCATTAGTTTTACACTCCCTTTATAAACTTCACTGAAGAGTCAACGTGGTAGTTGCATAGATGACAATGGAGGGAAAGAGAGCTCTCAAATTTCATAAAATAAAATAATAATAATTTGTGTCCTGAATTCATAGAGGTTTGGAATGATATGAGGGTGAGTAAATAATGAAAGAATCATTTGATTTGTATCATTTAAATCATTTCATTTGGTCAAAATACAGTAAACAAAGTAATTTTGTAAAATATTATTAAAATTTAAAATAAAGTAACTGTTTTCTATTATAATATTTTTTAAATGTAATTTATCATTTAAAAAAATTAAAATAATTTTATTAAAATAAAATTACTGTCTCAAACCTTTGAACTGTATTGTATATAAAAAATAATGTAGCTTTTACTGGTAATTATAAGGTATTTAATTATTTTTTCCTTTAAAATGCATATTTACAATTGATTAAATCTAATATTTGTTTTCAGAACCTGACATTTTATAATTTTTTATCTTAAATCTTTTATAATATATTTTTAATTAAATTAGAATTATACTTTTAATGTTGCAGTTTTGCCTTCTTTTTCTTTAAAATGAAAACCTTTTTTTAGAGTGGAAAGTATTATTTGACTTGCAAGCATTTTTGAAAATCTGCTTATCAATGCTATTAATCTTTGTTAAGTAGAATACTGCTAAGACCACTGAAGTCAGGTGATGTGTGAATAAATAATACACCAAATATACAGAACCAGATCAGTTTGTAACAGATATATTTGGCCTTCTGAGAAGAGAAAATCGACAGTGAGAGCCAGGCAGACTGTAAGATCGCATTAAATCCCATACATAAGAGGATATCAGCTGAATTTTCTCCCGGGCTCTGTGAGAGCTTGAGTTTTGTGGTGTGGGAAGAATATTGAAAACATTCAACCCCTCCATAACGATGAATTGCTTGAAACTTTCATAATAATAAACAATTTTTCATGCAAAGTTTGTGAAAAATGTTTTGGTGAAAGTGTTGAAAAATGAATTAAGTGTCAGGCCCTGGGTGGTGTAATTCTTCACTGATATTATTGTTATGATGTTTATGCTTGGATCAGTTTAGGATGAGTTGCATCTACTGACTGATAGCTCAACAATCAGCATTTATCCTGTATTTTATGATTAAACTGAACTTCTAGTGTGGTGTCCTTTTGTGTTTCACTTAAAATTGGAAACAGAAAACAAAGGAACAAGGACAACCACAATAATTCTCTTCAACTTCATGGCCTGTTGTGATCTGTTGTCAATTTGAAGACCAACCTGTGCGGCTATTCAATATAGTTGTTAAAAAAGAATCTTGAAACCTTTTTGTGCTTTCAAAACATAAAATTAAAACCTAAAATACTGAAGTTTGTGGGGGGGGGGGCTGCATTTCTTTTTGAGCAAAAACATAAAACCTACAATCCTGTAAAATATAATTGCAATTACAGTCTTCTGTTTTTATATATTTTAAAATGTAATTCATTCCTGTGATGTGAGTTTCATTTTCAGCATCATTACTCCAGTCAGTGTCAGATGATCCTCAAGAAACGAGATGGATCTCACGAAAATGCATATAAATAGTACGAGTTTGCAATCTCGTGGAATTTATACGCCAAAATGAGTTTTGGCATGCGTATGGTACACGGTTTGTCGCGTGCATATGATTAATGATACGCACTTATGGCGTATTATACATATGAACTAATGATACTAATTCCACAGGTAGTTTGTTTCTGTATTGATAGATTGCATATATAATATAAAGTATTTGCTCTGGCTCTTGTTTTAAAACATTTTTGTTCCGTTATTATTGCTTATTGTCATCTGTTGACGACACGCCGGATGTGGCGGTTGGTCTGTGTTGTATTTGTCCCGCCCCTCCTCCACTGTGATTGGACGGCTGGGTGAAAAGTGACAGTGATGAGCGCTGCGTTTTACTCAAAGTTGAACATTCTTCAACTCTCGGCGACCAGTATCATTGGCGATCGCATTCTTACAAAGTTCCTTTATATTAAACAGTCAAGTTGATTACACACTAGGGATGCGCGGTATACCGGTACTGGAAAAATACCTGTATATATTTTATTTAAAACGGTACGATATCATGATTTGGCACATTTCGGCATACGCTGCTTTTCCGAAGCTCACCGCTAGATGGCAGCGCTCTACCCAAACTGACCCGAAACAACCTGCAAATGTGACAACAACATAGACGGACAAAATGGATAAAGCAGTTGAATCTCACTCAAGATGCCCAAAACGAATTAATAAAGAGAGGAGTAGAAGTGACATTTGTAATGACTTTGCTTATAAAACTGATGAAGAACCATCAAACCTAGCCAAGAAGCATCTTTCACTATCCTGACTTTAAGACTTCTTAAGAGATCGACAGGTCAGTGAATCATTCAAACCATCTCATTTAGACATTTAATTTCTTTTAACACTGATCAACGCACACACATAGAGTAACATAAGATCGAATATCACAATCTCCAGCGTTCGTTTCAACCAATGACATTTAGATCTCATTATATTTGCACACGTACTATTGCACTATTTACATTCGCGTTAGACACAACCGCCTGTGTTTATGTGAATACCCACTAAAGACGGACATTTGTACATAATTCTGTGTATTTGACTGTTTAAGGAAACTTAATGTGTAACGTGCGAGTGTGACTAAGTAACAGGCGTGTGTGTGTGTGTGTGTGTGTGTGTGTGTGTGTGTGTGTGTGTGTGTGTGTGTGTGTGTGTGTGTGTGTGTGTGTGTGTGTGTGTGTGTGTCTTATGAGCTCATATCTCCTGTAACTTAACTGGGACTCAGCTCTGGACAAAAACTCGAACGGTGAGTGGATTATAACTTAAACACCTGTGGTTGTGGTTGGTCTGTGATTGGCTACATTGCTCACCGCTTTTCCCTCTAAAAGCAATCAGAAGCAGCAGCAGGCAGTGGTTTGATTTAGAAAATTACTCGCTAGTATCAAGTCCGTCTCCCTCTGTCCGAGGGCACAGGAATGACCATGGGGGGACAAATGACCCCCCCCCCCCCCCCCCTTATAGGCTTATAGTGACTTATAGGTCTGAAACAGTTTCTCTTTCCTTACAGCAGCTTCCAGGGACAATCTTTGAAATTATAAAACAGCCCCACTTCTATAGCCTGAATCTTTTCACAAACTGAGTGTAAACAAGTGGGCGGAGCCTAACAAGTTGTATATGAGAAAACTGTCAGGTATTGCAGTTTCAGATCCAATTGCCAGGCCGGGACCCTGAATGCACTCTGCTTTCAGCTGCTGTGCTGATTTCCTGCCTGTTCCGACTAAAGCAATAACATAAACATGGATCCGGGATCAGCCTCCTGCACTGTTACACCTCTTCAGTCTACTGTATGGGGAAACAGCACCCTGTTCTGGGTTCAGCCTGCCGGTGAGTGCTGAACTAAAGCGAATGCAGGGTTCAGAGGTGTGAAATAGAGATGGGTTTTGTCTCACTGGGCTGGAAATTGGCTCCCGCTGTGTACCCCAATCCCGCTGTCCACTCATCCATCTCATATTTCCCTCTTTTGTTTCGCTCTCTTCATCCTTATTTGTGTGCAGACTACAGATCCAGTCCATTTCCCATGCAACTATCATTCTGTTTTTTTTGGCTCGTTTTGTTCTGCGTCCTCTAGTCTATAGCTTCCGCTTCCTATTTTAATTAACCGGCATTTTACCATGTCACTGATAAATGGACCACCTGGGGAACAGAACTTTGTCTACCGCTGTTAATTGAGCAGATTCGTTTTCTGTTAGGCTGCAGAGAACTATTCTCCTTCCTGTAGATGTTAGATGAATGGGGAAAGACAGAAAATGAGAGTGAGAGAATGGGCGGGGAAGGTAAGGGCGAGGCGAAGCACTCTCGTGGGTTATCAGTAGATATGTTTGCCACGGAAGAGCGCTGGCAGGCTCAGTTATCCAGAGCTATAATCACGTTTGGAAGATTGACCCGAGGTGGAACTCAGAACTCGGGAGAACATTCCGGAACGCGGAGCGGGGGCATCTGTCACTTTTCCTGAGTGATGGGCCATTGGCTGCCGCATAGTTGGAAGAGATGTATTAGGCTTTGAGCAGGGAGGGCAGTCTGCTTTTATGAATACACTAGAAAACATTCATCTAACGCCGCTTTTTCTCAAAGCCTGCGCACCGAATCGCTTCCCGCACATATCTATAATAACTATGATCATATGCTCATTTTATTAGGCCCATTAAATAAAATCTCTAATGCAATTCTGTGTAGATAGCCGTTTGTCAGAAGGACTGCCTGTGGGTCCTTTTTATTTAACCCACTCTTAAATCTCTAATGACATCTTATTACATTTACATGCTAATTTGTTCATTTTCTCCTTCATTTACCCTGTTATGGCCCCATATCGGCCATTCAGGGATAAACTATGGTCATTTTAGTATTAGAAGGCTTATTATCCCTTTCATCCTAACAAAATAGGATAAAAGCATGTGGTTTATTTATACCTACTTTTTTAGAGTTATAAATCAAGTATTGACAACAGCAGAACTCCATATGTGGAAAACAATGGCTTTTTTACAATACTGCATTTTTTCGTATTCGATATTGCTAGATGATCATCTTATTAACACTACTACTGAAATGTCATTGTTTTATTTAAATTCTTGATATATTTTTCTAAACCTCAAGGATTGTTGACTGAAGTGGATGCGTTCTTGGTGTGCCTGTACTTTTATTGATTAGGGCGACAGCCCTTTTGATGTTCCCAGAAAATTTGCAGCATAAAGCATTCTTTTCCTTTAAATGACGAGTCCATCTCTCAAATTTCCCATTCACTGAGGGGGCGGAACACATCTGGTCATCAATAGTATAATGTTGGATGAAGAGGAAATAGAGCTAAGGAGATTTTTGGAGAGGAAATGACTCCACCACACTCAACGCAACCACACACACATTACAGATAGACCTATTTGTGAACAGAACACACTCATCAAAACCCATAAAATGTACACACACAAACCACACAAGAGACGCAATAGTAAGTGGATGTGATGTCTCTTCAACAATGGACACTTGTGGGCCTAACATATACATGCATAATAGGAAAATGAACATTTCCACCACAGTTTCATTTCAAAACTTTAATGATGGATTGTGTTTGACAATATTCTTTTTTTTTTAATTGGAGGGAAATTGTTTATAGCTAGCATAATTATCTACAGATAGCATTTAATATTAACAGTAAATAGCACAGTTAATATACACAGTAAATATTATTATGACTTTTTGCATAATTTTCCAAAATTACAACTTGATTATTCCATGGTGAAAAAGCCAATAACTCTTCTTTTTAAATATTATATAAATACGATATAATATTATAATATATAAAATGAAGTATAGACAAATACAAATTCGTACAAATTAGCTACCTCGTACAAATATGTACGAATTGGCTGTGAGATAGCGTTGGAGAGAACTGTATCTTTCAACATAAAGACACAAAGCCCAAAGCTTATTGCGATTTATTGAATAAACATTCACGATGAAACCTGAAAAGTGATCAGCCCCACAATTCCCCCCCCCCCCCCCCCCCCCCCCACACACACACACACATACACATACACACACATACAATTGTATTAATTTATTTGTTCATTTATTTTGATATTTTACTTTTACTGGTGTACATTTTGGGATCATGATGAAAGCAAAGTAAAAGTTTGAAGTATTTTAAAATGTGACCTTCATATAACAAAAAGTTATTTAAAAAAAAACCACTGAAGTATGTAAGCTTGAATAAAAATCCATCCCTGGACATAAAAGTGCCCATAGTTAAAGTGACAACTAACTACCCACTCACTAGCATATGCACATTGCCTTTGTCTTTCACAAACTCTCGAACTCACACTCACACACTTCAGCCTCCCCCACACAAACACATCGCCTCCTATGTGGATGTATCTACTGTCGTTCATGAGTGAGTGCTTGAAATGAGATAGAGATGCTCCCTGTGGATGAGAGTTTTTTTGAGTGCCTGAGAGTTTGAGAGCGAGACGGAGAGTTTGTGTTAGTGGCTCTGAATCTCTTTAATATCTGTGAAGAAGGGATGAAATCGGGCGAAATAAGAGGAAATAAAGCAAGTAGAATGGTGTGATGGTGAACATGGATTCCATCTATCTGTGTGATGCTCCGAGCTCTCTCTCATCTGTGTGTCTAGCCTTGAGGTCAGATGGCTGTCTGAAATGCTGACCTCTCCATGCTCTGGGATTTTTAAAGCAATGTTTTCTCCTTTTAATAATAGTTTCCTCCCAGGCAGATGGAATTATTACATTCCAGTGCCACATTTTATACAGCACTGCAACTTGTTAAAAATGTTCAAGCAGACAGACAGCCATCCAGACAGAATGAAAATGTTTTTTACCCCTGAGGGGAAATTTTGTACAAAACAGCTGTTAACAACTGCAGAAACTGCACATAAAACAATGTGCAAGTTTACTTGGTCATTTCAGGTTGGTTGGGAAACTTTTTTTCTAGTCGTCTTAAATGCAGAAAAAGTGTTCCAATCAACCTGAATCGATCCCTATATTTTTTTATTAGAACTTCATTATTTTTTTATATGCATACATCATGACACAGGACCTCATTCACTACCCTCCTTCTCATTCATTTTTTAAAGTTAGACATCAATTTTCTTACAATTACTCAATCAAATCAAACAAGAAAACAATGATAAAAAAATATAAAAAATATTTTTAATATTTTTAAAAAAATTAAAAAAGGGATATAGGGTCGCTCACGACCCGAGGTGTGTAACAGTGTAAGTATACTTTTTCTCCACAATTAATTATGGTGGCGGCTATTTGCACTAAGTGTAAATAGAATCTAGTTGCTATTTACACCACGTGCAAATAGCTGTAGATTCTATTTACTAAGTGAAAATAGTTATTTTACACTTTGTATTTACACCATATAAAAGTAGCAGTTCTTTGCCATATAAATATTAATTACATGTAATTTATCATTACAATATATACATACTATTTGCACCTCAGTATTGTTGTACATTAACAGAATGCAATAATAACAGGGTCAATTAATATTTTTTATTTAAATTTTTAAATGGAATGCTGCCTTAAAGGGACAATGAAAGCCCTCCTTATACACCTATCCCTAACCCTACCCAATGAATGCTTTTACTATTATTAAACATTTTGTTTGTCACTTTATTTTCACATTAAGAACATTTTCTTAATTTTTATTGAAAATAAATTCCCTTCTGATGTGATGTGATGAGAAAAGAGAGAAGAGTACACTTTGCAAAAGATGGATTCGAAGCCGTGTTGATCGCGACAAAACAGTGATCTATTCTCATTGCATACGCTTTACTGATTGCACCATTGAGGACGTTGAACTATGGGCATTTTTTTAAACCCTTTTTGGCACAGCCAGGCATTGTTAGGCAGAGCTAGTGCGAATATCAATTCCCAACAAGGCACGCTATTTGCACTTGCTGTGACACTCCGATTAAGGGCAATCTTTGATGACTGAATAAGTGCAATTCAGCTTTATTCCACAAGGTGGCAACGTCTGATACACAACGATTAAGTGTTGTTTCACTCATAGTTACTTCAGGCAGAAAACAAAAGAAAAGGAAGTATCAACAGCAAAACTTGAAACAGCTCAGCGATTTACTGAAGAGCAAGGCTGAACGCAATCAAATATTAGTGTCACCGTCACTTGAAGGTGGATCTGGTGAAGATGCTGTCAGCTATTAAAATATCGATTTTAAAGATGTTGTAAATTATAGATTTGAGAATATGTTTGAGATTGCGAATAAATTCCAGATGCTGAATGTGAAATGGGAAAGGAGCTCTGACGAGGACAGTGATGATGGTATTACACATTTGAACCCTTCCAACTCTATAAAGGAACAAAATATGTTCTTTGTTCTGTAATTGTTACTCTAATATTAGTGTTTTATATTATCGCGACAGGTAGATATCCATTCATGTTAGACATAGATCCGGTTTGCTAAAGACTGAATGTAACATTCATACATTTAAGGGTTAAATGATTCAAAAAATGAGAATAATCACAATTATTAGAATAATCTTTTTTTAAAGAAATTAAGTTAATTTGTATGATGGCTATTGCAACATGTACATGAATTTATGACGGCATTAAATCCTGCAATATCATTTGATCATCAAATCAAGTTTTCAGTAACTGGCAATAATCATCTAAGACTAACCTGGATACATTTGAAAACGGCATTTTTGTTTTTTCACAATGCTCTCTATATACATTGGCTTTTTCAAGTGTTTTCCAAAAGTTTCTCATCCACACTGGAACGCTACATTTAGGCACTGCACAGGCCTAAAACTAAAAAGCTCACTGAGATGATACAGATGCAACAGACATCACAAAATTACAAAGCTATATTCTTCTGGCAGGTTCATTTTATTGAGCAAAATATCTCACCATTCACTGATGCTTCCAGGTTGCTTTAAATCACCTGGTTTAAAACACTAATGCATTTGCCCTGCAATTGTGAGTACATCTTTTCAGGACTGATGTGAATAGTGTACTAAGTAATATCTTTTGCAACAGTGTGAAATAAGTGTATAGCACATACAGGCACAGTACCGATTGAAATTAAAAAAGTTGTGAATGGAAGGCCAAAACTTTTAGGAAAGCCTAAAAAAAATACGACATTTGGTAAGTCTGATTTTCTTCAGAGTTGTGATTGCTTATGGTTTGATTGTAAAATAAATCATTGTTATAATGACCCCCTTGAATAATGATATCCAGTCAATGTGTACTCAAAGTGTACTTATGCTTTATGATGGGACTGAGGGTGTACAGAAAACACATTTTCAATGCATTATTCAAAGCTATTTAAATCGATGAGCAGCCAGGATGAGCAATTCAGTGCAATCAAAATCTATTCATACTGATTATTTGCACGGACAAAGGTTAAACCTATTAATTACAACCGATGAACTCTACATCATCTCTTTTATGAAAGGCAATGGTGTACTTCATTCTCAATTACAGTATGTGAATGTGTGCAGACGTGTGTGACCTGTTGCCTGCTGGCTGACTGATCAGTGTTTTTTCTCATCTCTGTAATGAAGATGTGAATTTCACTCAAATGTGCTTGTGTCCTGCGGATGACACAGATCTATTTATAACCACAATCTCTGCAATAAAAGGGAGAGTTCACCAAAAAAAAAAAACTTCTGTCAACACTCTTACTTTATTACTTTCTTTAATCAGTGGGAGACAAAGTAGATGTTGAGAAGAATTTACTGGTCATTTCTTTTTGGATTCATTTAATGAAATCGATGTAATCATGTATAATCCATATTTATCAAATGGAACTGATATACAGTAAGTATCTACACTACCATTAAAAACTTTGGGATCAGTACATTTTTTTATGATTAAGATTAATTAATACTTTAATGCCAATTTAAATTCAATTGATCGAAAGTGACCATAATGGCATTTACAATGCCACAAAAGATTTCTATTTCAAATAAATCCTGTTCTTTTAAACTGCCTATTTATGACATCATAGATTTTACATTAACATTTAATCATTTAGCAGACGCTTTTATCCAAAGCAACTTACAAAAAAGGGGAGAGCAATAGAAGCAACGAAACAAACAAGGCCAACAACCTGTAAGAGCTGTAAGAAGTCTCAATTAATTAGCACAGTACACAATTTTTTTAAAAAAAAAATTTTATAGCCATCTACAATAGCCACCTAAAAACAAAAACTCACGTACGCAAAATACAGAACACTGGATTTTGATAGCTATGATAACAACCCATTAGGACTAAGGCTGTTGCCCCAACTGTTGTCGTTAATGCAGATTCAGTGGCCCAATGGGTTGGTTTTGTATGGCATTCTAGCTAAACACGCAGCAATAGCCATCTACAACAAAAACTCACGTACGCAAAATACAGTACACCAGATTATAATACCTATGATAACGTCCCCGGTTACGTATGTAACCTTGGTTCCCTGAGAACAGGGAACGAGACGCTGCGTCAGCTGACGCTACGGGGGAACGCCTTCAGCGTGACAGGTGTCTGAAATCGCTATCAAATCACAATCCTACTGACCGTCGGCAGCTGGTGATGTCATCACCGTGCGACCAGGAAGTATAAAAAGGCACCGTGCCAACATGACAACATCCGCTTCGTCTGAAGGGACTGTGGGCAGGCACACCTTGAAGCATGGCCATGTGACGCAGCGTCTCGTTCCCTGTTCTCAGGGAACCAAGGTTACATACGTAACCGGGGACGTTCCCTTTCGAAAGGGAACTCGCGCTGCGTCAGCTGACGCTACGGGGAACGATATACCCACGCCGCCATGCTGAGGGGAGTGCACGCCCCTTACTGGCAGTGAGAACTGCCTGGACGAGTGTTCGCGGAAAGTCTGAACCACTCCCCCTCTAGCCACACAGGCTGCCAGTGACATCATTCCCTACGGTCATAGCCCAAGCTATATGCCTAAGAGAGAACCTAACCAAGTTCTAACTGAGGTTTCCTACTCTCGGCTTGCTCGAGGGCCTGGGACCTACTACTTCCGAAGGAAGGAGTCCCTTAAGGGAATGTGGCTAGGGGACCCGAGGGCGCCACCAGCCGTCACTAATTCGGGAAAAACCTTCACCGAATGCCACCAGGGTGGCCTCCCCTGGCATCACTTCTGTGGGACACCCCAGCTTGGCCAACCCTGTCTGTCAAAACAGAGCCTCCGGACATCGCTCTACTTATGAGCATCCAGACTGAGGGACTGCAAACTGGCAATGTCCTCCTCAGACCGGAACTCGGAGACGGGAATCCTGGAGAGCAGTACTCAGCTTAGTGCTTCTTACCCTTGCCATCGAGGGGAGTCTCTTCTGCTCGATCCTAGGATCTACTGAACACATTTATTACAGGGGTGCTCAGGAGGCCTAAAAAAGGCCTATGGACTGATCTACCCGGGAGGCCCCGAGGGGGGGCCTGCCCGTCTGATCAGACTCAAGCGGCCATAAGCTCGCAGACGACCCTCAATGAGGGGAGCTCTTAAGCCAGCTTGGTAGGAAAACCATGCTGTAGGCTAGCCAGTCCCTGTCCTCCGATGGCGACTGCCGTGTGTTTGGCCGCCCGGAGAGAGAGATCCGTGGTGCGGCGCAACTCAGCCATCGCATCAGGGGGTAGGCCCTCCCCCTGATCGAGGTCCCTCAGCAGATCGGCCTGATAGGCCTGCAACACTGCCATTGTGTGCAAGGCCGCCGCCGCCTGACCCGCCGACGTGTATGCCCTGCCGTTAAGACGCGAGGTCGTCTTTAATGGTTTAGACGGCAGGGCAGGAGCTCTTAGTGTCGATGGCCGCCCAGACGCGAGATAGTTCGCGAACGTCTCATCGATGGGCGGCATCAACACATACCCTGCCTCGGCCAATCCCCCGACATCAGCGAAGTTAAACCGCTGATGCCGATGGATTCGCGCCGAGTAGGGTTTCTTCCATGCCCCCACGACCTGCTCGTGAAGGTCGGGGAGGAATGGAAGGCTCCCGGGAGCTGGGCGGCTATGGTCGGGGAGAAACCGATCGCCCAATCTGTCAGGGCGGGCGGCCTCTCCCCTGGCTCTCTGCCACGGCAGCTGAAGTCTCAGCGCCGCGCGCCCCATCACATCGTACAGCTCCCCATACACGGGGCAGGATGGCTGGGAGGATTCAGCCTCAGCTTCATTTTCCCCCTCATCCACAGCCATCCTCTGATCGACCGGAAGAGCATGGGCTGACGACGAGGAGGAGTCTCCATCCGACTCCTCCTCCGTCAGCCTGCTCTCGCGACCTGGCTGATCATCCGCGAGAACTGTACTCTCCAGACGATGAGCCAGGTCCATCTGGGAGCCCCAGGACAGACGGTGCCGCTCAGCCTCAGCTTGAGCGGGACCACTCCCAGATGCTGGCTCTTCTTCCCTCGAGAAGAAGGCCAGGCGAGAGCGGAGCGTCCTCAACGGAAAACGCAGTTCGCGCAGGAGGCCCCCTCGAGAACCTCCCGCGCGTGCTCTTCCCCCAGGCAGAGCACACAAAGGGTGTGTGTGTCCTCAGGCGTAAGAAACCTGGGACACGGATCAGCGCACTTCCTGTACGCTCCCTTCACTTTGCGTGTGCACTTCATTCTGACTTTCCAGCGAACCAGACAAAAACAGTCCCTGAAGACGAAAGGATGTTGTCATGTTGGCACGGTGCCTTTTTATACTTCCTGGTCGCACGGTGATGACATCACCAGCTGCCGACGGTCAGTAGGATTGTGATTTGATAGCGATTTCAGACACCTGTCACGCTGAAGGCGTTCCCCCGTAGCGTTAGCTGACACAGCGCGAGTTCCCTTTCGAAAGGGAACTATGTAACACACCCGCCTGAAGGCACAAATCCGGATGAGAGACGTAGATATGATCCGGGAGTGTGCGCTTTTTGGTCGTTGCTGTGGTAATCGGTAAGTGCTATTCTGTATTGGTCAGGTGCAATTGGAAAAGATGTGTCTTAAGATGTTTTTTAAAAATGGCTATAGACACGGCAGCACGAATTGAGATCGGCAGGTCATTCCACCAGGTGGGAACGGTCCAGGAAAATGTCCGTGAGATAGGTTAAAGACCTAATAGATAGGTTAAAGACCGCCTCTTCAAAAGAAGATCAACACCTACTTCATTGTTGCAACTTTAGCCCCGCCCACTGGAGTGTTAGTGAGATGATGTGGACAGAAGAGTGATGCTAGCCTGGTCCAACCAGACGCATGGCCACTCTCAATGACAAGCGTTAATTTCGTTGAAGGCGGGTACTCTGTTCAAGTTTAAAACTATTGGATCTGCCCAAAGCCACTCTTGATCTGCAATAACAAATCGCTAATGTTTGGTCGTGAGTGACATATATCATCTCACACTAGCACACAACATCAGCGTCATTGTTCTCATCCACTCCCTCTGTTTACTGATTGGATGAGTTAAAATTTGACCAGCAAAAACCAGAGAATATACTGCAATCCCAGACGGAGTACTGAAGGAAAATGAAAATTTTCGGAAGTACGTAGGCGGGTGGAGCCAGGCTAGAGCGATACAGGATCATTGGACTAAAAATAACATTACCTTCCAAAGGATACTAATGCTAGGAATGTGGTTATTTATTTTCATTATTTATTTGTATTCTTTGGTAAATCAGTGTCAATTCCGGCACAGGTTTTGCAAACAGACTTTTATGGTATGAACTCGACAGTAATACAACAATATGTAAGTAACCATGTTAATTCTAATGCCTGTGATCTGTGATTTCTGATATGTAATGAAACCAACAGTGTCTGAGCAACCTGTCAAAAACCTGGGCAGGTGATACAACACAAGCCTAAGGGACAAAAACTAAGTGAAGCAAGTAAGGCAGGACATTACCAACAGTCTGGAAAATATCAACAGCACTTTACTGCTAGGAAAGCTTAAGCTCTGGTGCCTGCAATTTGGACTTCTCCCTCAGGCAATGTGGCCACTCACTATCTACGAGCTCCCAATAACAACTGTGGAAAAGATGGAGCGAACAACGATTTCATATATAAAGAAATGGCTAGCCGTCCCACGCTGTCTGAATAACATCAGCCTCTACGGCAGAGGGGTCCTTGAATTGCCTATCACGAGCCTTACTGAAGAGTGCGCTAAAGTAATACTCCAGATGAATTTGAAGGACTCCAAAGACCAGACCATCAGTAATGCTGTTCCATCCCTGTTAACTGGATGGAAATGGACACAATCCAACGCGGCGCAGCAAGCTATGTCAGCCTTGAGGCACAGTGACATTGTAGGGCACATCCAGTTGGGAAGAGGAGGCTTTGGCCTTACAGCAAGTAAGCCAACTTGGCATAAGGCCTCAACATCAGAGAGGAGGAAAATGGTGGTCGAGAAGGTGTGCCGTCAAGAGCAGGTGCAAAGAAGCGCAAAGGTCGTCTCTCTTGCTAAGCAGGGACAATATATAAGGTGGGAAGGCCTGGAGAGAAGAAAGCTCAGCTGGAGGGAGCTCAGGGAGATGGAGGCAAGCAACATCAGCCTCATCATCAGAGCCCCCTATTATGTGCTCCCATCACCAAAACAAAAAAACAAAACAGACCCAGCCTGTTCCCTTTGCCCAACTCCAGCGACTCTCAAACATATCCTGAGCGGTTGTAAGACCAGCCTCAAGGCTGCAACATACTCCGCAAGAACAGAGAAAAAAGCTCTTGCTTCCAGCCCTGGTTTGGGAGTTCTCGCAGCTAGTTCTCGACACATCGCCTGAGCAGAACTTTTTTCTTGCGGCTGTCCGAGAATTATTGTGTGATTGGTCAGACATGTCAGTGTGGTTAATGCAGAGAAACGTAGATGATCGGCACCTGCTTTTCTCGTGAAGTATAAATGTACTGGCCAGAACGAACTTTGTTATTGTTCTTGCCACCTCGAGAAAACGAACTAATTTATTTGTTCTTGTAGAGTATGTTCCAAGCTTCACACAAGGTTGTTACACCTGGAGACACAACCAGGTCCTGAAAAGTCTAACAGCAGCTAGAGAGCAAGAGAAATACCACCAACGGCTTGTCCCTGAGAGCAGCCAATTCCATCATGGCCCCAACCTTCATCCGAGAGGGACAGAAAAAGCCTAACCATTTACCTACCAAACCAGAAGCTTGAGAGCGATATTGGCCAGCAACTAATCTTCCCACCTGAGATAGCGGTCACCACCCTTAGGCCAGACTTAGTACTCTGGTCCCCTTCATTGAAGTCTGTGTGCATCATTGAGCTCACAGTCCAATGGGAGAATTTAGCAAAAGAGGCCTATGAGCGTAAGAAACTGCGATATGTAGAAGACGCTCAACAACGAGGATGGAGAGCGAAAGTCTATCCGGTTGAAGTGGGATGCAGAGGTTTTAGGGGTTCTTCCACCATCAGACTGCTGAAGGACCTTGGCATCCATGGACAGACTCTGCGGCAGAATATTAGATCAGTCTCTGAAGCAGCCGAAAGAAAGGACCCTTGCTGGGCTCAAAGAGCAACAACATGATCCACTCACTAATCCCCCACCCTACATCCCATTTGAGAACCCAGGTCACAACCCCAGGTCAGCTCTACGCTCAGAGAAGAGGACGCCCCTGCCATGCAAATTGTGCCAATTAAAACAACCAGGCAATTTTTTATTTTTATTTTTTGGGCAAGGGACACAAGCTCAGGTTTGATCACCCTGTAGCTGGCCACCTTTGATGAGGGTGTATAGTGTTGAATGACCGAAACACCCCCTAATTCAAAGGTACACAACTGATGATTTGTCCCGATATTAACATATTTCCCACTTCTAAGATACAACTCAAGCACCATTCTCAACATCGAGGCAAACCTCATGTTTATTAGCCCAGAAATCTAGACGCACCCTAGCGGCAGCAAATTTAATCTGCCCGCAAGTGTTGTCTAGGAACTGTCAATACCCTTCTGAGCTGTATTCCTCAAAATCTGGACGGCCCAATCACATCGTGTATAGAGTCGGCGGGCGGGGCCATAATGACGACGGCCGAGTTGCGTTTGCGTGCTTCTAGTAAACACAGAAACTGGCGAACGGCGGTCTTTCGAATCTGATTTGACTGCGACTCTGGAAGACTTGGAGTTAAGCTTTTCTCTGAGAAAAGAACAAAGAACGGCACTGAAGTCATTCTTAAAAAGGGAAGATGTGTTCGGAGTTTAGCCGACCGGATACGGCGAATGTTTAATCTATCAACAACAAGCTCTGTTTCACCTTCGTTGCTCTGGTTGGTGTAGCGCTATCCTAACGCGTGCAGAGTGAGTTTGAAAGACAACCGTTTATCCCGCCCCTCGGATTGAGCCCTGTCTATGGTGAGTTTCCATACCAAACATATTTATGTGGGTCTGGCTTGTCTGGCTACATGTGTATACTATCCATTGGCACAATAGACAGTTAAACATCACGTCTTATGATTCTGTTTTATGATTCTGAATCATGTAAAGTCAGATGTTCTTTGACTGTGTGTCAGTAAATCAAACCAATGACTAAACATAAACAGTAAACTAAACAAAGTGTTTCTCCTTTAATACCACAAATCTAAATATAATACTTTAATCCAGGGGGTTTCAAACCTGTCCTGGAGGACCTCCAGCATTGCACATTTTGTATGTCTCCCTTATCTAACACACCTGATTCAACTCATAAGCTCATTATTAGAGACTGCAAAACCTGAAGTGGGTGTGTCAAATATGGGAGACATACAAAATGTGCAGGGCTGGGTATCCTCCAGAACAGGTTTGAAAACCCCTGCTATAATCAACAATGTTCCAGATTAGTTAACTTTGAGAGATATAATAGCAAACACATGCTAAAAGCTTTTAAGAGACTTCCACATACTTAGCTATTTCATACATGCAAAGATGTTAGCCAATCACAGCAGTGGGCGTTTACACTAAAGTCCCACAACAGAACACACCTTTCAAATCAGAGAGCTAAAATCAGGGTAGGAAAAACAAGTTAACAACTATGACAAGTTTTGATGTAAAAATCATGCTAACCTTATAAGTGCACCCCAGGAAACATTAAGAAAAAATTGGTTGCCTTGCAACGAGGGGAAGAGGACGCTGCCGTTTTCTGTTCGCTGCTTCTCCACCCAAAAATCATGTTAACTGTAATGTTAGATTTAGTTTTTTTTATGACTGTGACTAGTCTAACAGTCAGAGCTGCAATTGGGACTGTTGGTGATTGCTGGCAGCCACTGAGAGGGCGTTGTCCACCGTTTTCTCCACTTCTCTGCTGTTTTAGTTTGAATTGATTCCGTTGCTTCTGGTTTGATTCCGGATATTTGATGTTGCTCGCAGTGGCTGCTCTTTATTCTGGGTGTCGGCTGCTCACTGGTGGTCTCCTTCGGGCTTGAACTGCATGATAGCTGAGCTTGCCGGGCTAGCGTCATCAGCCTCCGGCATGTTGTTGAGTTGTTCTGCTTCTCGGCTGCTGAGTCTAGGCTGCGTCGCTGTTACGTCTTGCATTGCGGGCGTGGAACTGCTTGGACTTCTGCGCCAACCCCGGTGTGTCCACAGAAGTGCCCAGAAAACGTTGTTTGCCTCCTGCATGGTGCTGCAGCGATCCCCTCCATCTGGTCTTCAGATGAGCATGTCATGCCTCGGCGACATCATCAGGACACTGCCGAATTGGGAATATGTAGCAATAGAGCCACTAGCGCTGGGAGAAATATAAAACATGGAGTGGACCACAGTGTACTGTCGAGCTTACAGAGACTTCCACCATCAGCTCTGTATTCTGTTCAGAAAAGCTTTTAACTGTTATGTGTTGGTTGGTTGATTGTTTGTTAAATCTATATTTTTACTTTTTATTCATTTTTTGTTATTTTTTCCCTTTTCCATTGTTGCACTTTCAGATTCTTTGAAATGAAAAGTGCATTATGAATAAAATATATTGCTATTATTAAAATCTATTATTATAAGACAACAAAACAATGCAGTTCCTGACCCCGTTTAAAAAACTGAAGTGTTTAAAGTATATCTTCATTTTATCTTATAATTTATTGGATGAGCATCAATGAATCCATTTCACTGTCTGGAGAATATAATGATGATGATCATCATGTTAATAACCTTTTTATAAATATCACACATTTAACGAAGCTTACACATTTTTGAAATGAGCTGAAGCTTCCACGTATCACTTTACTGAGTCTTTTTTCATCATATTCAGAGAGAGTATAGCTGGGGTTATTTCTATGGTTAATTTCGCTGTAAGTTTCTTGAAGTGGAACGTAAAATAGCAGCGAGGACACGGCCTCTGATCCTCATCACCAAATGAGAAAGAATCACTTTTCTAAGAGTCATATTATTAAGCAGCTCTGGTATAGAGGGCTTAAAGTGGTTTCCCAGCTATTACAGAGCTATTTATAGTTCCCAACGGAAACATAGAATTTGGAGAAACATGACTAATCAGAATAATAAATCTCTCATTTACTGTCACATAATGAGATTCTGATAGAAGAACAGAATTTCCTATTTAGACTGATGAGACAGACAGACACAGAGGAAAATACAGGAGAGTACTGAGGGAAAGATTTCCACCACACATTCAGTTATAATTCAGTCAGTTTGTTGTTCATTTATTTTTCGACAGACAAAATTATTCAGGTTGTTGCACCGAAATACTGCACGCTAAACTGTGGAGTGAACTCATAATTTAACGCTGTATAGATAAGACAGACTGAAGTTGAGTTTTGTGTGTTAAGGCTTTTCTCATCCCGGCAGCTCTTCACAGTAAGTAAATAATTAGCAGCCTTGAAAAGTCTATTAACAAGCTTAACGAAGGCCTCTGTGGTTGAATTCCACCCTCCCATGGTTGCTAAAACTTCAAACCTGTTTTCAGAAACAGGATTATTTAGAAACATTAGCATGAGGGGAGCTGGCATGACCAAACCTAAACTGACTTAATAAAGTGAATCTTTACTGTGGCAAAAAAATAATGGATTTAGTCCACAAGGTTGAACTTTGGTTCCCAAACCCCTGTGGTTGTTCCACCAGTGGATTGAATGTCTGATTATGGGTGTACATTAAGCAATGGTAAAGAGATTTTGATTAAAGTTATATTGCTCATAGTTTCATCTTTAAACGCTTAGCGAGACTTGGGATGTATAATTTGTCTAATTCTCATGTTCTTTTAAGTATAATTTGTGTAATTAATTAGTTTAATTCTCCTAAAAGCATGTCTTCGGAGTAATACATGGACACAAATAGCCCTGGTAATTTGCATATGTTGATGAAAAATATTCTGAGTTTTGATTGCTCACTTTCGTATCTTGTCAAATATTGGTATTCGTGCAGCTAGTAAAAAATGATGCAAAATGTCCAACAATAATTTCTTAAATGAACACTGAGAGACTGCACAGGAGTATGCACAGAGAAATATCACAATATAACTACTCAAACTCAAATGAAAAGAACCATCAATTTACTAAACGAAACAGAGTGAAAATACACATGAAACCTAATGATAGACAGCTGAACATAATCAGTAACCAAGGAGACTAACTAGGATGCAATCAAGACTAAACTGAACTAACAACAAGAAACAAACACACAGGAAAAACATACAACTAAAATCCAACACATAGGAACAAAAATACAACTAAAATCCAACACACAGGAACAAAAATACAACTAAAATCCTGACAGTACTCCCCCCTCCTGGGTAAATGACAGTACAACTGTGGAGTGCGGGAGTGAGCTATGGATGTGGACCGTGATGATGAGGAGTAACAAAAGGAGCTGGGAAGATGGCCCTCCATGGCAAAGTACACTCTTAGGAGGAAAGGTTAGAACCTTAAAAGGTTATATCGGCGCTACGTATTTGGAACCCCTAAAAGGTTCTATATAGAACCCTTTTTAAGTGCCAAAAGTTCTTTCTTGTCATTATAGAACCTTTTTAGCATTAAAGATTCTTTGGAGTTGACTTTGGAGTTGATTATTAGAACCTTTTTAACATATGACTCCAAAGAACCTTTTATACTAAAAAGGTTCTATAATGACAAGAAAGAACCCTTTTGGCACTTTTGGCAAAAGGGGTTCTATATAGAACCTTTAAGGGTTCCAAATACATAGCGGTGATAGAACCTTTTATGGTTCTATATAGAACCTTTTACGGTTCTATATAGAACCTTTTCTTCTAAGAGTGTAGACAGAGGGAGGAGCCGAGGCAAAGTCCCGATGGATTTTCTGGACAAAGCCATGGGACCAAAAGACATAGGCGGAGCAAGGCGAGATGGAGATCCATTGCAGGTCTGGAGGTCCAAGGCAATGCCACTGGCTCAAGGGACTGAGGTGACAATAGGGGACTGACAGTAAAGGGCGACGTCGGAGGATAGTGAGGACCAAGGTAAAACCAGAGGGAAGGAAGATCCTGGTGAAACCTAAGGGGTGGAGGAAGGTGTAGCCGAATGGACGAGAGAGCGCCGTGGAGCGTTAATGATAACAGACCATGGCAGAGCTGAGAGAGCACAGAGCTAAGGTGCAGCCGATGGGCTGACAGGCCGCGGTGGAGTCAAGGGCCTGGAGTCCTGCGTTGAAGCCAGGGGATCTGTCTCTCGGAATTTAGCTGGTGGAGAGAAGACCCAAAGCAGAGCCAAAGAGATGGATGGAGACAGTGGCTGTGCGACACCAGCTTGCCAGGTGAGTCCAGCTTTGATGATGAAAATAATGGTGTGGGCAGGTGACAGGGATCGCGATGTCAAGAAGTTTACCTGAAGTGCTTTCAGGGGCAGAAATTAGTTCTGACCAAAAGCACATGGTCCATGGCAGGCATTGGCTTAGGTGCTCTGTATCTGTGGCTCGGGCATCAAACTCAGGTCTGCGGCGAAAGATCTCTCTAACTGTCCAGGACACTCCAGGCTGGGCTTACTAGTCCAGTCTGAAGCAGAAAGAGAGAGAGCTGCTGGTGATGGAATATGTACCAGGTAGTCAGAGTTAATGGTGACATTGTTTTTATCAACTCCCATGGGGAGGGAGGATCGGCATACCCACAAGGTGTAATTGACAAACTCAGTGAAAGGACTCTGATCCTCCCCCAACAGCAGCATCTGGCTGAGGGTGTCATCATCTTACTCTCTAAAATCTCTTTCAGGGTCTCATCGTCCCAGACAGTGCACTTCAATGTAGAGCTGTAGATAGCCCTCCACATATGCCAGCGTCTGATCGTTCTTGATGAAGCAATCATCTTCATCAGTTTGAGTTGGTTCTCTTTTGTCATGTGTGTCGTGCTAGTTAGTAAAAGAATGACAGAATATCCAACAGAACTTTTTAAATGAATATGGAGAGAATAAACACGAGAAATATCAAACACACAGGAGCAAAAATGCAATTAAACAAGCCATAATCTGGCAGGTATCTTGACAAAGTTTATGACTTAGAGATCTAATGAAACTAAACAGACTGATTGTTACAAATGTAAGCATAAAATACAATTACCATGTACAATAAATACCATTAAAGAAGTCATGAATTGAGGAATCAACTTTTCCTTGAGCTTTTGATATATAAAAGGTCATGGTATAAGAATATCCTGTAAGTTTCAGAGCTGAAAACATCCTAGTTAATCAAAGAACAGCTTTTTTAGAGTCAAGACCCAGCAAACGATCGGTGCCTCACCTTTATGTCATCTGTTGCGAAACGCCGCCTTTACAGAATAATAAGCACGTGTAATTCAGTAGCGCTGCCTACCGACTCATGGAGCTGTCCGGATCACGCTAGCCAGCATCAATAAACATGCCGAAGAAAATAGCAAGCTATTCCTGATTGTGGAAGAACAGTCAGTAAGCTTCCTTCAGATCATAATATTAGAAATGTTTGGTTGAACTTTATTTTTAATGAAGTTTAGCTGAAGTGGGGAAGATATTGTACGTGTGTTCACTTAATTTCACTGTGGAATCCTTTCTAAACAAGTCTCAGGTTGATACTGGATTTGCAGACATTTTGAGATTAAAACACAATGCTGTGCCTTCTATATTGGATCCGAAAGGAACGGTGCAACACACCGTTTTATATGTAATAGCTTTGGAATTAGACCAATTAGACCATTGCTTTGGAATTAGACTTGGACATGTAAGGCCGACATGTCGGCAGGACGGTGAATCTTAAATAGTGAAATATTCTTTTCTTGATCTATGTTCTTCACTCTCTTGAGGTGATATTTAAAGGGTGTACGTGCGCCGTGCTTATATCCACCGATCGGGCGGGCAAAGTAATACAAAAATAATATTCCAATCAATCAAGGGTGAATGAGAAATAAATCATTGTGTTTGTTTGATAAAGACATTTACGATCCCTGTGAGAGAATCATCCCGGTTGCCGCTTTCAAAACAATCCATCCTTCGTGAACTGACAGGGAAACAGAAGCTCATTAAATATGCAAATATTATCCAATCCTAGCCGTGGCCATTTACTTCCAAGTCTCCAGTGCTGCACGGCCATTAAAAAGCAGCATTCAGAAGAGACCCTTAAAACCAGTGTAGAAAATAGTCTATTGCTTATTCATTATGATGAGCCAGTTCATGATACTTTTAAAATAAAGAATCTGCTTTATGGACTGATGACCAATATGGTACCTATATAATTCAGTTCTAACTTTAAAGTGTTTTTTCTTTAGTATAGGGAGATATTGCATTACATTTACTGCTAAATTAATACATGTATATGAAAGCCGCAGTAGGGTTTTTAGAAAACGTTGACTTGGCCTGAAAATTTGAACAAGCACAACTCACAGGTCACTACCCCTTCCTCTCTGTTGCGCTACAGCCCTCCCTCCACAGCTCCTTCCCCATCACAACGGAGCCGGCAGTGAAAGGACAGGCTAGTAAGCAAGCAGGGCCTCCGGTGGCGGATAAACAGTTATGGCACATCTTTATTTTATGAGCAGGTGCCACTCGAGGAATTGGCAGTTTGGATTGTTTGTCCATCATAAGCAAAACTGCAGCACACCGGTAAACTTGAATTTGAACGCCTGTAGGCGCTGTGCATGAGAGGGGGTTGTGATCAGCTCACAAGCTTAATTGACAGTGCTAAGACACTCATCCTGGCTTTGATTGGTTGTTTATTACAGGGAGCGGTGTATTCCTGCAAATGGCAATAGGACCACTGGGAGGAGCCAGAGGAGCTTGATTTTTTTTCACAGATTATCTTTCATATTCTACTGTCAGGACATAATGACAGGTTTAACAAATATGTAAAAAAAAAAAAAAAAAAAAATTTTTGTTAAGATTTTGGGAGAATCTTAAAAAAAACTAATTTTAAAAAATTTAGTTAAATGTTAAACATCTTTTAGAAACTCAGAATCACAAGATGGTTTTGATTAACGATTGATTTTGGTAATGATCTGTGTGTGTGAGAGAGATCGAAGCAGGTGTGGATAATGTAACTGTAATTGATATTGGGCTTTGTGTGATTGGATTAGTGCATTGCCTGTGTGAGAGGCTGTATTGATTATTTAGAGCTCTGAATGATATACAAGTTAATAATCCTGATGAGAGAAGCACACCATCTACTACAAGATACCATAGAGCAGGAAAGGCAATAAACATGACATGGAAAGCTCATATCTTGTTTGAACTTTCAGAAGCAAAAGTTTCCAATCTAGAAACCATTATATATATACAAACAGTAGACATCATTTCAGGTTGTCATGGAGATGTGCATCAGTATGCATCTCAGATATATTGTGGTATATATACTGTAAAGCTATACAATAGAACAATGAAAAAAAAATGAAAAAAATAAAAATCATGCAGAGGTGTTTTCATCACATTTATTCACACATGGCAGGGTATGGTATTTTAAGCAACACTCTGCAACCTTTTTTTCAAACTGAGAAGATGTTCCCTCGGGGAATGACACCCCAAGGGATGTTCAAATGTGGTGTGAAACGTTACTTTCAACTTTTCAAAGCTGCCTATATATACTGAATTTTAGCCACCATATGTGAGCTGTTACGAAGCATATGGCATTTGCTTCAAACTGAAGTAAATTGAAGGATACATCATTTTTTGGACTAAATATAATACAGTGCACGATATAATTGACAGAGCTGAAATATACATATTAAAATAATGATTTGTTCTAATATGAAATATTAGAACAACGTTCTAGAGATACCTTTATGATTTTGTTTTTACTTCAGCACTATTATAATGTTGAGAAAACGTACTGAGAACAGCATTTTTGGAACATGATGTTGATAAATGTTAACATTGACCTTGGAATATTACAAAAGAATGTTCATAGAAAGTTATATTTTGGGTAAAAAATAAGGTTAGAAGAATGTTGTACTACATTATCGTAACCTTTTAAATTATAATTATTAAGTTATAGTCACGACAAGAAAACCGGAAATTTGAACATTTTAGAAACATTACCAATCACTGATTCCACAAAGTTTTTGGAATGGGTAACTTGATTGTATAAGATACAAAAATATTCTTTATATTGTCTCTATAACCACAATGCCTCTGAAACAGAGTGTGTTTTGGGAGTCTGTCGTCCAATAATGAGTCTATTGATTTGATTGACCTGAATTAGTGTATGCAACCGGGTTTTTGGGTTTTATGATTAATTGGGGAGAAAATCACCTTGTGAGTCCAGAAAGAAACAGAGGAGGGGGGTAAGTAGAGTGAAAGAGACGTTTAATGGACTTGGGACATGATTATTGATTAGCTACCCTGCAGCTAAATTAATTTTTCCAATCTAGCATTAATTAACAGAAATTCCCCAGTGAGAGCAGCATGTGTAAGGGGAGTGAGAAGGCCTCTGAACTGAACTAGGAATTTACACACACACACACACACACACACACACACACAGACAGACTTCCTTTATTGGATGAAAAAATAGGAAACATCTAGGATGGCAATATGTATTTAGATTTACACCTGTGACGTTTAGTGTCCAAGGATGATGAAGGAAAATGAAGGTAGTTCAAAATAACAGAGTAGTTTAATAAATATAGCCAAAACCTGTAATTCAACAAGCAAGCACAACATCACAGCATGCATAGCACAAACAATACCATATACTGAAGACTAGAAAGAGAGGAACTTAAATACACACTGATAATTAACAAATACAGACAGGTGGGATCGTTAAATGAATGTCCATGACAATTGATTGGCGGGAAAAGGAGAACAAATGAACAATGTAAAACGGGTAGCTGAATGTCCAAAATAACTCTTCCCTTCCGGAAGACAATCCTGGGTGCCGTCAAATTGAGCAGATGATTTCCATGCTGGAGCAGAAGAACAGTGTGAAAAGCCATGGAAGAGCAGACAGTGGACAAAAGTTTGTTGCGAAAGGCAGCCAGGTGGAAGGTGAACCACGGCAGAACTGACGGAGGGAGGAGCCATGGTAGAAACTTCAACTCAACCGACTGTGGTGATGAAGGGAGATGGTGAGGCCCAGGTGACGTCCGATGGACAGAGGGACCTGGCGACATTGATGGACCAGAAGACTGAGACAGAGTCCCAGTGACGAGCAGACTCTGGTGTGAGTGAGGACTGCAGTGAAGCAGTGACTGATGCGTAGCAGACAGCCTGGAAGTCGGGGGAAAATAATAATAATAATAATAATAATAATGAAAATAATAATAATAATAGCCTACATTTTATTTTTATTGCACTTTACATTTGGAACAAATGTCAAAGTGCTACAGTTAAGATCATTTAAAATGATAAAATACTAATAGATTTAATAGTTCAAAGTCATAAGTTCAAAGTCATAAATGTGCAGTGAAGCTTGACCCAGGTCTTATATATATTTATATATACCTTCTAAATGATTGGGCCAGTGCTGTTGGCAAAACAAGTAAATATTTGATCTAAAACTTGAACTGAACTGCAGAAAGACTGGTATCATTATATACATTTTTTTATTTTTTGTTGTTGATTAGGTTTAAAGGTGCACTATGTAGGATTTTTGCAGTAAAATATCCAGAAACCACTAGGCCAGTGTTATATATATATATTTTGTTCAGTTGAGTTCTTACAATATCCCAAATGTTTCCAACAATTTGTAAATGATGAGAAAATTGCTATTCCAACCAAGGAACCGGGACATCTTAGGGAGTCGCCTGTCAATGGTTTCATATCTGCGTTACCTTAGGTTTCCAGTTTTATTTGGCAGAAACGCTTTACTCTCACTGCAGTGCGCAACAAGTATCACAGCAGCCACTGAGCGAACGCACAGAGTAACGTCATAACATAATTTTAAACACACTTAAATCATTTAAGTGTGCTTAAAATGTATATACATTTACCATGATGTACATTTAAGTTAAATGTATCTAATATGATAAACAGAGCTGTGTAACCTTATACGCATGACCGGAAAAGCAGAAATGGCGCCCGCGACTGTGTCCCATCATAATAAAAGTCCAGCTGCGCACAAGCCGTGTGTTGCGCAACAATCGCTCCAGCGGCCTTGCTCAGCTCCACAACACTCGGCCCTGCTCTGCTTCATACTACAGTGACGTTAATAATCACATTCATGAACATGATTTCTGCCTGAGACCTATCCTGATTCTTTTCCACCGGCTGTGAGGTGAAGACCACATCTCCCAAGATGCTGCACTCAAACTTGCCGTCATCAGACTACGCCTTTGTTTTGAACAGGCGCCCTCTAGCAGACTAAAAAGTTACATAGTGTAGATTTAATTACTGGTAGGCTTATTTTTATTCGTGCCGATTTAAAGAAAACCACCCATAACACTGAGACCTGAAAGTCTGTCTGTGATGCCCTAATAAAAATTTCACTGCGAAAGAATGAAACCAAGACTTGTGCCACTTACAGAACACACTTCACATGCAAACACGAGACAGTACAGACAAAGTTACATGTCACTGAGAGTTCATCTCTGTCGCAGCCGCCCGGTTACGCCCCTCGCTGTGTTCATCAATAGCTTTTAATTAGTGAGAGTGATTAGAATACGTCCGAGCGAGAAAGAGGGTGAAGCTACTAATTTATCACTCTAGCATGCAGATCAATCACAGTGAGAGTGATTAGTGTTCCTGTCATCCTCCATTATTCTGCTGAGAATTTCTCATTAATCGATCACGTCCCCCCTAAAAACCCTCCACAAAAGAGGTCAGATCTGATGCCCAAGGCTCGACCCCACAGGGGAATGGCGAGATGAAAGAAAAGGGAAGAGGAAAACGAGATAATCTGCGTGTCTTTTGTATGTGAAATGAGACGTCACATTCAAATGCAATAAGCGGGATATTGAGTGATGTGTGTTCAATTGAGCCTGTGACTCTACAGTCTCAGATGCAGGTGATCAATCTCTAAAACATCACTGATCACTGAAACAGATTCACTTTGAGAAATGTGCCTTGAATGTCATCTAATTCCTATCCATTTGTCCGTCCATCCATTTCAGCTTTAGCTTGGTACTTTTAGTTAGTTACTCCCCAACACTGCACCTTAGTAAATGGAAACTTTCATGAAGTCTTAGAAGAGCAGATCTCACCGGGAGAAACTTAGAATAATGTACCTTAATAAAGCTTAATAAAATTATCTCTGACAGCAAGTCCTTGTAGTTGGTATATATTTTGTTCATACGCACCGAGCTGTTCTCACCTAGTCTGCTTCTCCACATTTCCAGGATGCTGTGCTCCAACAGTAAGAGGGAATTCTGGGTAGGTGAGAAATGCAGGTCTGATTGGATATTGATCCAGCTTGGAACATCATCGTGTGACAGCAAACAGCAAATACACTATGATCCGTCTCTCTCTCTCTCTCTCTCTCTCTCTCTCTCTCTCTCTCTCTCTCTCTCTCTCTCTCTCTCTCTCTCTCTCTCTCTCTCTCTCTCTCTCTCTCTCACACAAACACACACTGACACACAATCCCTGCTTCATATCAGAAATGTGAGATTCAAACACAATGGGAGCTTTTGATAAGTCCCTCAGCAGACAATGCGATCAGTGGAGCATCATTTGCAAATGCATTACGCAGACTTTAGCCTATGCCCAATTAAAAAAAAATCTTACCTTTTGATTTTATTTTAATCCATTCAGCCATAAATAAATTAGAGAACAGAGAATATTTTTAATAATTCTGAGTCATCAGGACTGACAGCATACTGTAGATCAGTGTTGTTTGCGCTCATTGTTTCCTGATACTTCTCAGACAGGTGGAACTGACTATCTGGGGAGAAGAGAGATGCTTTATAAATATCCTAATATTTCATCATTTCTATGATTGGAGATTTTTCTGTTGTGTAATGCTACCCCATGGTACTGAGCAAAACTTGTTTTCTAGCCAGAGATGCTTTTGGCATGCTCACAGCTGTCTCATCTGATCCTTCAAAAACTTTTATTAGAGAGAGAGAGAGAGAGAGAGAGAGAGAGAGAGAGAGAGAGAGAGAGAGAGAGAGAGAGAGAGAGAGAGAGAGAGAGAGAGAGAGAGAGAGAGAGAGAGAGAGAGAGAGAGAGAGAGAGAGAGAGAGAGAGAGAGAGAGAGATTACAGCGATTACAGAGCGATGCTCTAAAATTTGATTGGTCACCAAGTCAAGTCAAAGGTGTAACCTTCGGTAAAACCTTATTATGCTTATTATGTCTATGAAACCTAATTTGATTCATAACAATTTGCTTCCCCCATAATTCTGTAACTTACACCCTTTTAGAGTTCCACTATTTTAATACATTATATTTTTCCACTACTTTAATACATTACAGTACTTTTAGCTGTAACACAGCAGTGTTACTCAAAGAAGGCATTACTAATCAATTTTCAGTAATATTTTACTTGGTACATTTTCAATAACGCTTACGTTACAAAGCACTTTTTAAGAAAAGAAAAAAAAAGCAAGACATTAAGAATGAAAAATGCAAGTTATTACCTGTTCATGGTCAACCAATAGCCGAGTCAAATGACTGACAAAATAATTTTACATTAAATTATTAATATTATTATTATTATGAAAGTTGGATAATGCTGTCTCGGGTTCATTGGACTCTGGGTGCGTCTCAATCAGCTCCCTAGTTCAGTAGTCAGGCACTGAGCAGAGAATCAATCAATGGGCTGACTCCTTGATCAGTGCCCTGTCTACTGAACTAGGGAGCTGATTGAGAAGCACCCTCTCTCACCACCGCCACTCAACCACCCCAGTATCCCGAGTTCTAATCGCTGACACATGTCACTCATCCAGCACATATAAGCGCGCACCTCAGTTCACTTGATGTCTAGCCTTGAACTAGGACACGGACCCTTACTTGTGATTGTCACCTGAACTCTGGTTTCTGTGATCCTTCTCTGGTGGAAGTGATAGCCTACTTGCCTGTCTACCCTCCAATGTCTACCTGCTGAGGTGTGCACTTTAACAATCCTCTCTGCCATCCACTCCTTCCACCAGTCACCTACTGTGAGAGAGGCATTTTATTATTATCTGCATTCCATCCACAAACTCAAAACTACTCACCTGTTTTTTTCTGCTTCAGCTTGTGTGGATTCACTTACCTCCCTGTCAGGTGTGTTTGTCCTGACAAATGCTTCATGCCATCTTTTCTCCATATGGGTCAGTCCATTTAGAAAAGTCTGGATATCCCACTGGATGACTAGAAAGTTTTGGCAAGGGCTCAAAATGGTATCACCACAATGTAGATACAACATTGAGTTTGTGTGTTAACCGCTACTGTACAACTGTTTATATAACATGAACTCAAATGTTAGACAACAGAATCTACTGGGAGAAACGATTCTAAAAACAGCACATTCTGCTGGTGTCTTCTATAGCTGATATCCAGACACAAGAGACTTATTTTTGGCATGTTTGGAACATCACAGTGCCAGTGGTGTATGTGATGTTCGTCATTGCTGCACAAGAGCTTCAGTCCGCAGGATTTCAGTTATCACACACCAAGCTGAACTGACCGGAACTTCTGACCTCACAAACACATAATAGTAACTCTTCAAAGAATTGATGAAACCGAATGCGTCTTTAGTGTTTAGCATACCCAGAGCAGGTTCAAATTCCCTCAGAAACAACAAAATGGACACACGTGTGTGTGTGTGTGTGTGTGTGTGTGTGTGTGTGTGTGTGTGTGTGTGTGTGTGTGTGTGTGTGTGTGTGTGTGTGTGTGTGTGTGTGTGCGCGCGGCTTGACTATTTATACATCTATCCTGTCCCATCTATTGACTTTTGAACCTTTATTCTTTTTCAAAAATGTTTTATTTGACAATTTTCTACAAACCCGATTCCAAAAAATTTGAGACACTGTACAAATTGTGAATAAAAAAGGAATGGAAAATTAAATTTACAAATATCATCAACTTATATTTTATTCACAATAGAATATAGGTAACATATAAAATGTTGAAAGTGAGACCATTTGAAATGTCATGCAAAATATTGGCTAATTTTGGACCTCATTTTGTATTTTGAGTTACACATTCAAAAAAGTTGGGACTTGGGAAGTTGGGTAGCAATAAGAGGGCAGAAAAGTTAAATGTACATATAAGGAACAGCTGGAGGACCAATTTGTAACTTATTAGATCAATTGACAACATGGTTGGGAATAAAAAGAGCCTCTCAGAGTGGCAGTGGCTCTCAGAAGTCAAGATGGGCAGAGGATCACCAATTCCCCCAATGCTGCAGCAAAAAATAACAAGGAGATTCTCAGAGAAAAAATTCTCTGATTTTGAAGTTATCATCAACCTTCTATAATATCATCCAAAGATTCAGAGAATTTTGAACAATCTCTGTGCATAAGGGTCAAGGCTGGAAAACCATACTAAATGCCTGTGATCGTCAGGCCATTAGACTAGAGCCCTGCACGGCCTCAAATCTAGGCACTGGCTCGAAAAGTTGAGGACCTAATCCCGCCCGTGTCTGACAGCTTATCAAAATTCTCGGCCTGACTGTCCGACTGGAGCCTGTGTTTTTTGTTGTTGTTTTTTTACAATGTTGCAGCCATTAAAATAGTTCAGTTTTGTTTTTAATGTCATAGTAGTTATATTTCTTTTTTATTATTATTAAGTTAATTTAGAAAAATGTTTAGAGCATTTTTTTTTTTTTTTTTTTTTTTGTTAAATTAAAGTTAAAAAAAAAAAAAAGTGACGACCAAGTGACCAGCGGACGCCAGTGAGTTAACTGCATGTTTAATCAATTTAGCCTCTCAAATCAACTTTTGAATTATCTTGCCTATAATTAAATCCATAGATATAAAACACTCATCACAATGTTAGTTAATTTAGCCTATTATTACCACCACTCTGGCGTTCAAAGGCAAAAGGCCATAACTTCGTTTTTGGTCGAAAATGAGTTATTTACATTTTTGGGACATTCAAGACCTTCTTTATCATGTGGATAAATATCGTTAGTCAATTCCATTGTTTTTTCGAGAAAATTAGGGATTGTATTAACAGTAACTTCCAAAATCCCAGGAGAAACCAAGGCAGAACACCGTAACAGCAGTTACCACTCTTTGCCTTTGTTTTGGAACGCTCAGACTGAGTTACGGTACTCTGCCTTTGTTTAGTCATGCGTCAAAATTAAGTTACGGTGTCGACATGTCTACAGGCTAGTCTAAATGCAGTGTCCCACATTTGTTTTACTGTCTATTAAAGTTTGCCGCGTGTAAGTTACAGTGTACCCTGTATACTGTCATACATGTTTTCATAATGCAGAATATTCACTCAGCGCGCCTGTCAGACAGTATGGGGCTGCCCACTGCAGGAGTGTGTACTCGAACGCCATGACAGCGTGCGATCATGCATACAATCAGTAGGAGCTGTTCCCAATTATATCCATATCCTACCTTTTCTTGTAAACCTGATAATGTCCATGGCAATGAACGTCATCGGAGATGTTTAATCCACAAGCATTCTGAGAATTATTCCTAGGCTACTTGTCGTTCACACCAATCTAAAAATTGTCCTTTTAGGCTAGGCGATTTTCATTCAAATCGATGTTAATAGGCTAATTAAGCTATGTAGCCTATTGTATCCTTTTTTTTTTACTAGATAAAAACATTAAAAACATATTGCAACAAATAATTACTCTGTTTAGCCTATGATTGGCCAATCCAATCAAGTCAGCCCTGCCAAAGAGCGTGATAGCCAAACTTAACCCTTGATTAACCAGCACTATTTGCTATTTATCTTATTCCAGTCCCATGCATGTTCATTTTTTACATGATTTGTTCTTTGTTCTATTTGTTATATCTTTGCATTATATATGCAAATGTTTACTCATTAGAAATAAGCATATCTTGTTCATATAATTCAGTGTCACTGCACACCAATTAAGATACTATTTACAAGAGGTATTGTGTCATGTCTAATATCTTAATAATGGCATCAGAATGTAACCAAAGCACATGATATTAATAAGAAGATGGCTATAAGTAATTGTAAATCATCCAAAATAAATGCCATGATCATTTTGTAAATGGTGCAACCATTTATATTAATAATATTAATAACAGCAACCAAATATTAATAATATGGAAGTTACTGCCTTTTGCCTTGGCATGACTCCTCAATTTTTGCAGACAATACAAAGGCAGAGTGCAGTAACTTCAAAATAGGGATCAAAAGTCAAGTTTGAGTTAAAAAAAAAAAATTGTAGATCATTTTCATTACTAAACATTTAAATGCCAGATTTCCAGTGTCCTACTTATAATTAATTTGAATGGACAACAAAAAATCTTTTTTCTCACACTACAGTGAGTTAAGGTCTTTTGCCTTTGTAGGGCAGCGATAGGCATTTTTGAGGGGCTGAGGCTGGCTGATACTGGCTGATACTGCTCGCGGCTCTCGCAAATGAAAAAAGCTAAACAATCTAAACAAATAAAAATAAAAAAGAACATTCAAGTTGTCTTATACCTTACACCTATGGAAAATTAATATAACTCCGTTTTTCAATTCCCGCCGTATATGCTCATTTAACAGAGTTCACAGCAACAAAGGCAAAAGATTCAAGATTTGATATACATTTTATTCAGCAGCTCATTTCAAATTCAAAGACCGCAATATGAGAGAGCAACCTTAGCACTGGTAAGATCATTTAGTCTCATCCATTTTTATTGAAGATGATTGTGTTTTTGAGCATCTAAGACTTATTTTAAGTTTCATTTACGGCCATTTGCGTTGGCTTGCTTTGCTCATTTGCAGCGATGCGTGTTGCAGCACCATCATATATATCTGACTACAACATAGCCTATAGCACATAACACGGTCTCACACGTTTTTTTCTTAACTGTTTGTAGGCCATAACTCTAGCAGCTGAGCTGAAGAAAGGCTTGCTGAAGAAAGGCTTGCTGGACGCGGCGTGGACCCTGAACACTGTGCAAGCCATGTTGACAGTCGTGTAAGCTATCATGGTCTCATGTTGTTTCTACCAGCGCAGAATATCTCATTGTTCCTTTTAATTTATAAAATAAATATAAAACGAAGGCCTGAAGCCTGGCCCGCGTTTTAGGTATGACGTGAAAATTGGCCCGAAAAGTCGGGGACTGTCGGGCTCGGGCAAAAATGCAGGGCTTTACATTAGAAGGCACTGCATCACATACAGGATTGCTACTGTAATGGAAATCACAACATGGGCTCAGGAATACTTCTGGAAAAGATTGTCTGTGAACACAATCCACCGTGCCATTCGTTGTTGCCGGCTAAAACACTATAGGTCAAAAAAGAAGCCATAGCTAAACATGATCCAGAAGTGCAGGCGTTTTCTCTGGGCCAAGGCTCATTTAAAATGAACTGTGGCAACATGGAAAACTGTTCGATGGTCAGTCGAATCAAAGATGGAAGTTTCTTTGGAAAACTGGGACGCCATGTCATCCAGACTAAAAAGGACAAGGACAACCCAAGTTGTTATCAGTGCGCTTAGTTTAGAAGCCTGCAATCTGATGTTATGGGGTTGCGTGTGGTATGGGAGTGCGTGTGGCATGGACAGCTTACACATCTGGAAAGGCACAATCAATGTTGAAAGGTATTTCCAAGTTGTAGAACAACATATGCTCCCTTTTAGACATCATCTCTTTCTGGGAAGACCATTTTCCAAATTGACAACTGAAATAGGCAGCCTGCAGTCCAGATCTTTCACCTATAGAAAACATTTGCCGCATCATAAAGAGGAAGATGCGACAAAGAAGACCTAAGACAGTTGAGCAACTAGAAGCCTGTATTAGACAAGAATGGGACAACATTCCTATTCCTAAACTTGAGAAACTTGTCTCCTCAGTCCCCAGCCATTTGATATGTTTGATAAACGTTTGATATGTCATCTATTTGTATTCTGAATAAAATATTGAAATGTGAAAATTCCACATCATTGCATTCTCTTTTTATTCACAATTTGTACAGTGTCCCAACTTTTTGGAATCGGGTTGTAAATCGTTTTGTCTCTCTGCCTGTTTCAATCCATCTATTTAATTTCAAACCTCTATTTTATGTCAACATGTTGTGTGTGCTATATAATGCATTTTTTTTAAAAGAAACTGACTGTTATGTGAGAGTACACTAGAATTCCATGATGAAAAGAAAGGGCCAAAGAGGATAAACAGAGCATGCAGGGTCAGGTCAGAGATCTCCCACTGGCCATAACTTCTTTGGAAATTAAACGATCGGAGCAATAAAAGTGCTTTTTATTGTGAAAGAAGCTTTTATGCTAATCCAATAACTCTCTCATGGTGCCTGTTGCCCACGGAGATGGGAGGATGGAGATGCGTTTCCATAGCGATCAAAAGGCATTCACACACATGCAGTCATTTGTTGCCTTGGTATTCTCGTCAATTTGCAGCCTGGAGCAAGTTTTGGGCCCAAACTTACTCTGAGTCAACACGCACTCTATAAACTCGCCTAATCTTTCCCTCATTTGCCCAGCAGTGCTGTGTGTGAGAGCTAACGGTGCTCTGAGGAAGAGCCTTGTCCTGATCTGTGCTGTGTTGTTATTAAGAGTACATTGATCTAAGGCCCTTGCCACCACTTCCTGCTGATATTATCCTTTCCCAGTACCAGAGAACAATTGGTTTGTGTGTAAGTGACTGTGTTTGATAGAGAGGGGTGTGGTGACACAACACTTTGCCTCTCCTCACATGCTGTTCTACAGCTTATACAATCAACATCCAATTATACTTATTAGATGTGCATGATTCATTATATCAATATAGAGAAAATAATGGGATGGCGTAATGGGTGATTAAAAAAAATAGTTTTAATAGAAATATGATTGAGATGTGGTGTTTTGGTGTTTGTATTTTTTTATTATTTTAAAAGATTATTTGGCTCAGCGCCAGTCAGTGCACTAAAGCAGATTTTAAATTTTGAATTTGGCAGTTGATCACTGCGCATTCTAATCACACCCGTGTGATCGTACGCACCTGGGACTATTGGTACGATTTATTGAATCACGGGTGTGATTGTTCATGTCAAAGGGTTAAAGGGGTCATGAATTGAGAAATCTACTTTTTATTCAGCCTTTGATATTTTTTGATAAGTTTAAGAGCTGAATTTCCTTGTTCGTCAAAGAAAATGTTTTATTGACATCATGCCCACAAATGCTCGATCTCAGAATGTGCCAAAGCGTGTGGTGAAACGCTGACCTCAGTAGAAAAAGTACACCTGATGTAACCTCACCCACCGACTTATGGAGCTAAACGGATCATGCTACCGAGCAATAAACTTGCCTAAGATAGCATGATATTGCACTGTATCTGGTTGTGGAAGAACACAGT
This sequence comes from Pseudorasbora parva, assembly GCF_024679245.1. Lineage (NCBI taxonomy): Eukaryota > Metazoa > Chordata > Actinopteri > Cypriniformes > Gobionidae > Pseudorasbora > Pseudorasbora parva. The sequence goes on from NC_090184.1 coordinate 27,273,603, forward strand.
CGCTGCATAAGCTTCCTTCAGATTCCCAAAGAACCCCCCCCCAAAAAAAATTACTTTATTTTTAATGAAGATCCAGCTCAAATGGGGAAGACACTGCACATTTGTTCCTTCATTTCACCAGGGATTTGTTTGTAAAAAAGAGACTGAATTTGCAGACAGGATAAGATTACAGGAATGAATGAAGCATCCCACTTATATGAGTAATAAAAATGGGATATTATAGTTTGTTCAACTACCATCATGGTATATGCCCCTGGAATCTTTCCTGAGAATATTATTCTGTAAACTTTTGTGAACTTCTGCAAACTGTTAACTCATTCCAAGTCATCTTCTAGTCAACCATTTTCTCATCTCATTTGCTCCCTTGTCTGTGTGTGTGACCGGATCATCGGATAACGTTATCATCATCAAAGAATCCATTGTTGTTCATTTGTATTTGCTGCACTGCTGACCTGTATTGAATTAGTCATGCTGATTATTAAAACACACATTCCTCAACATCTGCCATTGTCATGGTGTTTAAATTTGAGCCTGTAAAACATTTTATAACACATTAAGATCCTTCGAGTCCAACTGGGGGGGTTCGGGGGGAAAATCTTCAACAAAATCTCCTTGTTGAAGATTTTGCTTTAGTTGTGAAAAATAAAAAATAAAATCATAAAGCTTTGAAGTGGTACCATCACCAAAACATTTGCTAGGGGCATATGCTTTACAGAAAATCTAAAATAGGCTGTACTAATAAAAAAAAGTTTGTTCATTTAATTTTATTTTATTTTATTTTAAACAAAAGGATAACTACCATGACTCTTCAGTGGTTCTAAACTTGCTTTAGTAGTGTACTATAAGTCCACTGAAATAAGATTTACAGGTATCAAGAGCAGTTTTAGTAACATAAGCATGTACAAAATTCAGACAAAGGACCATGAGGGCTATTTATATAAAGGACTAATGAGTATCAAGATATACCCGAGTATAATTGAGACATTGAACCAATCACAAAACAGAACTATGACAAAAGCAACCAATGAGAACATCACACAAGGAAAGCACATTGCAGGATACATGAGGGCAAGATAATCACATGACAAACAGGAAGCAGGAAACATGACTGCTATAATTACAAAATAAAAGACATTAAAACAAAAACAGGATTAAACCAAAATCAGACAGGGCATGAACATTATAGTAAATAAACTTTTAAAAACATCTGATAAAGTTTTCTTCTTTACATGGGAGTGCATCGGCACGGCTCCTCAGCCAATCTAATGTTCTGAGGTGTATCTGTGGGCCGTCTAACAACACACCAACAACACACCACACCAACAACCCATAGTTCAACTATGACTGTTGCTTTAAACTTTCTGGATTACAAGCCGACATCAAAATGACAAGTTGCTGCTGTAAGAAGAGGCCACAAATGATCCGCCACCTGCAACATCCACACATGCAATACTAGCCCAGACTCCCTTATGCGTACAGACGTGACGTAATGATGCAAAGACAAGTGGCGGAAACTCATATTTCCCGCAGAAAGCTACCAGTACCACTCGAATTATAAACACTAAAGCTTACCTTTATAAATTGGGCAGCGGTAAGGAGAAGGTTTTAAAAACTGGCTGGTTATGTACTTCCTCAAATTTAGTTTGGATCATTTTTAACCAAAAAAGTCTAACCAAAACAAAACATAAAATATAAAATGTTTCAGGTACAGGCAGAATTGTAGCTGCCAGTATGAAGTTGTTCGTGCAATAAATTTAGGACAAATAGGACAACTATTTAGTTCTCTCATTCTCATTCTTTTCTCTTTCTGTCTCTATTTCTGTCTAAGACTCTGGCTCTTTCTCTCGTGGGTGAGGAAAATTACTCTACTAATCTACTCTCATAAATTACTTTCCTGATCTAATTAATATTTCACAGGCGAGATCAGCCTGACATCGCACCTTTATCAAACATTAATTATTTAATTGACTGTTAAGAAGAGATGAATGGGGAGTAATTAGCCAACAGACATGAGAGACCCCCCCATAGAGTGAGCTAAGTAGCCATCACTAACCTGCACAAGCTAATGAGCCAGCACTAACCTCCGCTAGCTAACGAGCCCTCGTTTGCGGCCTTCCAACAAATCAGAGAAAATGTCCGCTTTATTTGCAGATAGAGCCGACCGTGTCCTCAGTTTCCATCAGTCTGTCTTAAAATCAATTTGAAATGACCAAATTTGTAGGTGTTTACAATGAGACTCTTAGTTTAACATCTCGCCATCTTTTGTCCAGAGATGTCGCTTTGAAATGTCTCTGTTTGAAATCCACTCACATCCCCATTCTGTGAATCACAACTTTCTAATCCTCCTCTACCGCTCTTTAGTGTGGTAGTGATGGGTTTGTCCTGCTGTCATGCTAACCCACTGAAGCAGGAACAGTTTAGAAGCAGACGCTTACTCAGTCAGTCACAGAGGAGTCTTTAACACACACACGCGCACATGCATTTTTACTTCGCAATGCAAATTAGGACATAATTATTTTTTTTTTTAAACATTCACAGATGCTCCAGAAGGAAACTGAAGCATTAAGAGTCGGGGTCGAAAACTTTTAGACAGGATGAAGATGCACACATTTTTTTATTTTGTTTAAATATAATATTTTTTTTTCATTTAGTATCCCTACTGAAGCAATAGAAGATATTTTTAATTTAACTTGATCTTCAAATGTAATCCCCATCTTCAAAGTTTTCACCCCCAGCTCTTAAATCTGCACTATGTAATTTTTCCGTCCACTTGACTAGGCGCCTATTCAAAACAAAGGCGTAGTTTGATGACATCAAGTTTGAGCTTTGAATCTTGGGACATGTGGTTTTCTCCTCACAGCCGGTGAAAAAGAATCAGGCTAGGACTCGGGCAGAAATCATGTGTGCGGTTTTTAACATTACTAGTTTGAGGCAGAGCTGGACAGAGTGTTGAGGGAGCTGAGCAAGGCCGCTGGAACGATTGTTTACGCAAATACACGCTTCGCGAGCAACGGGACTTTTATTATGACGGGACACAGTGGGCATGCCATTTCCGGTTTTCTGATCATGATTATGAGGTAATCCTAGCCTAGAAATCTAGACGCACCCTAGCGGCAGCAAATTTAATCTGCCCGCGAGTGTCGTCTAGCAACTCTCAATACCCTTCTGAGCTGTATTCGCCTAACTCTTGCCGGGCCAATGACAGTGTGTATAGAGTCGGTGGGCTGGGCCATAATGACAATGGCCGAGTTGCGTTTGCGTGCTTCTAGTAAACACAGAAACTGGCGAACGACGGTCTTTCGAATCAGCTTTGACCGCAACTAGAAGACTTGGAGTTAAGCTTTTCTCTGAGAAAAGGACAAAGAACGGCACTGAAGTCATTCTTAAAAAGGGAAGATGTGTTCTGAGTTTTGCCGACCGGATACGGCAAATGTTTAATCTATCAACAAGCTCCGCTTCACCTTCGTTGCTCTGGTTGGTGGTAGCGCTATCCTATCGTGTGCAGAGGGAGTTTGAAAGACAACCGTTTATCCCGCCCCTGTCAATGGTGAGTTTCCAGACCAAACATCTTGATGTGGGTCTGGCTTGTCAGGCTAAGGTAATGCAGCTCTGTTTATCATATTAGACACATTTAAGTGTGTTGAAAATGATGTTATGATGTTATTCTGTGTGTTCGCCCGGGCTGCTGTAACACTTGTTGCACACTGCAAGACAGGGGAGATTCTAGGGTCAGAGCTTTAGGGGTGCTGAGCACCCAATGAGCCCCACTGCCACCAACCTAGAGACACACTACCCTAGAGAAGAGAAGAGGCTGACACCATTTGCTATGCAGGGATGTTTTCATTTTCATCCTTAACACATACATTTTAAACCACAAACTACGGAGTATGTTTTGGACATTATGTGTAAAAGACTAACAAAAAATGTAAATAACACAATTTCTTACTCCAAGTTTTAGGGTTGCTGAGCTCCTTTTTAGGGGTGCTGAAGGACCCCTAAAAAGGGGCTAGCCTCGCCCATGCTGCAAGAGTAAAGTGCTTCTGCCAAATAAAACCAGAAACCTAAGGTAATGCAGATATGACGCTGTTGACAGGTGACTCCCTCAGACGTCCCAGCTCCTTGGTTAAAATAGTAATATTCTCAAGATTTACAAATAGGTGGAAACATTTGGGATATTGTAAGAACTCAACTGAACAAAATATATAACACTGGCCTGGTGGTTTTTGTGATATTTTATTGCAAAAATACTACATAATATAACCTTAAATGCATCATGTTTCCTTCTGGAAAATCTTATTCAGGACTAAATAAACTAAAAGAAATGCATGCATAAAAAATGCATTTTTTATGATTCCTCTTATTTTGTTAAAAATAATCAACATTTTGCAGATTCTGCAAGGTGTATGTAAACTTTGAGCATGACTGTAAATACATTTTTGGGTTACACTTTTTTTTAAGGTGTCATTGTTACAGTGTAATTATATATTTAAGTATCAGTAATATTAAAATTAAGTGTTACCCATTTTTGTATTTTTAACTTTTTGATTTGTATTTATTATTTGTATTTATTTGTTTTTATTCATCCATTACATACCTGTAAATGAGCAAATCTTCTTTAGACATACCAAATTAACAGCCATATAGAGTACAAACTACACTGAAAATCTGGGATTTTATTTTACTATTATTGTGTGTGTGTGTGTGTGTGTGTGTGTGTGTGTGTGTGTGTGTGTGTGTGTGTGTGTGTGTGTGTGTGTGTGTGTGTGTGTGTGTGTGTGTGTGTGTGTGTGTGTGTGTGTGTGTGTGTGTGTGTGGTTGGGGGGGGTGAAAACAAAGACAAGGTAATGATGTAAAGCATTCATAGCATCATGCTGATATAATTATTTGCAAAGAATATTTATGTTTTGTTTAAGGACGTGCGCAGACTGAGCAACTGAGTCCAAATCAATCTTGCATCTTAATCTAATGAAGACTTTGAAGGAGTGTTTAAATTGTTTTATTAAATGAAAAATCTTGGATTTTTCTTCCAGTCTGGAACAGTGGTCAAATAATAAAATGAAATGAAACGTGGAGAAAATAAATTATGTTGAAATGTTTCCAGTTTGAAAGTGACCTTCAAATAACAAAAAAGAAAAAAAAATCACAGTTGTGTTAAAAAAAATCAACCCCATGGGAAAATCCCCATAATTGATATTATTAAACAATACAAATACATGTGAAATACAGAAAGTCTACAGGTCATATACTACTAACAAAATATATAGCATTTCTTTCTGATAACACTATTGTAAGGACAGAAGAGGATAGAGGAGAGCCTCCGGTGAGTAGTGGTTAATATTGCAGACCTCTGAGGCCACAGATAGCACTTTAAACAACGGCCTGACATCCGAGACCTCCCCACACATCACTCTCACACACTGATGTGTAGACGGGACACAGGACACTGTCAGAGAAAGACAGAAGACAAAGATGGAGAATGGCAAAACTAGAGAATGAAAGTGATAAAGAGAGATGTCCTCAGCTGTCATGGCTATGCTCTTACAGTATATCATGTTCTGTTGGAAACAGACACTAAAATCCACTGCATACCTGCAAATGAGTGAATCTTTATTAAACATAAATGACCTACAAGCCACATTAATCATTTGGTATTTTATATTTTATTTAAAAGAAGCTGAATGGAATGTGACTAGTTATGACACTATTGCATCAATGAAGGTACGTTTTGCCAGTATGTAAAAACACACATGCAGCCATGGTGTATTAAGTAAATGAATTTAGACAGGCAGTTGAGCAGCCGAACGCTGCTGAGAGTGTACCTTAAATAAAAAAGCCATCCATTATTATTCATTATCTCTGAAATATGTTTTTGAGTCACGAGAAGCCGTTTTATCAATGTCAGACAGAAACCCTCTTGCATGCTTTTATTTTTTTTATTCAATTACACGCACTCTTCCTCTCTTTCAAAGGTCAATTTACCTGTCTCCTTTTAGCCCAGTGATCCCCCTCTCCCTTTCTGTCTCACACACACAGGGGTTAATTTGCTGCTCTCACCTGTCTGTCTCTGTGGGGCTGCAATAATGCCCCTGTCCACTTATCTTAATTACGTGTCAGTGAGCGTATCTGTGTGACAGAGAGGGTGTGTGTGTGTGTGTGTGTGTGTGTGTGTGTGTGTGTGTGTGTGTGTGTGTGTGTGTGTGTGTGTGTGTGTGTGTGTGTGTGTGTGTGTGTGTGTGTGTGTGTGTGTGTGTGTGTGTGTGTGTGTGTGTTGTGTGTGTGTGTGTGTTGCACTTGGGTGCAATTGTGTGTTGCATTTATTGAATTTGGGACCTTTAATCTCCTCATCAGGATGGACTCAGAGTCTGTCAGGACCATTGTCGAAGAGAAGACCCTTCTCTCACTCTTTCTTTCTCTATCTGCCTGTAAAAGAAGTCTTACTGGCTCTGACAGCTTTAAAACTCTATTTGAAAATCATTTAAACTAAAACTAAAGTTCCATGGTTCATACCATGTTTACAGAAAAAAAAAATAGCCATCAGTTTTAGTATTATAATGCTGAATGCTCAAAAGCATAATATGGTGATGGCTTATTGTTCTTTGGCTTTTCGGGACAAAGCATGCATCTGACAAGACTATCAGGTCAAATACCTCTAATCTAATCTATTCTAATCTAATCCTGCAGGTCTACAGTCAAAACTCCAACCTCATCTGACCTTGCAGCTCTCACTGAAAGTAGTTTTCTCTGTCATATATAGTTGTTGCATTATGGGAAAGCCAAAATCAGCACTCAAAGGAGTTTCACTTTCTGCAAAGTGTTCTTCAGGCAAAATAAAAAACAATAGATTTAGTGGGATACTGCAGATTCTTTTTTAGCCTAAAAGCAAGTTTTTGTGAGTAAAACGTATCTTTTAGTGTGCAAAATCAGCTCAGAATGTTGGATGTAAATCAAATCAAGTGAACTAAAACTTTTTTCTAGTAACTAAAGTATTGCATTACTTTAAAATTTATAACAAAATATTGGAGTTACCTTTTTAAATAAGTAACTAAAGTTACATTGTTTTTAATGGACTGACACCTCTTCTGTCCTCATGTTGAGAGAAATTAAAAGTAAGAGGATTTGTGTGCACTCTGTAAACATGGTTAATGTAGTTCTAGACAAAATGTGAGCATGCATTTCATCTCATTTGCACAAAAACAGATAACATTTTCCTTAAAAATGAATAAAAACTATGCAATGCAATATATTTTTACCAAACCTGCAATGACCATTTTCAACCCAGCATTTTTTAGAGTGTGTTTTAAGTTTTATATTGCAAATGTAAATGTAAATCCATTTTCAACCCAACTTGGGTTGTTTTAAACCCAGCATTTTTTAGAGTGTACAAGAAAGGTGATAAACGCAAAAGTAACGTAACATTTTACTTTCAATAAAAGTGATACAATTAGTGATCTGTTTTTAGGAAGTAAAGTGTTACTTTTAAAGGTTCCCTTATAGTTTTAATTATTATCATTTTAAGGTTAGATTCCATTTCAAACTTAAAAATGTACAAATTACAGCATTAGATAACAACAACAAAAAAAAAGTAACACGTTTAACTAAATCAGTTAACACAAAGTAAATCAATACAAGAAAAATAAATAATATTGTTCGAATATTGTTCAAAATGAATTTAGAACTTTAATAATTTGTGGAAAATGTTAATTCATGTGATGAACAATACTATAATGTATTAATTACATTCATACATGTATTTAACATGTAACCTTTGCAATAGTTCAGAGATAGTATTATTTAGCACATGATACATTGTTTTATTTATTTTCTTTGGTTTCATTCATTGAATGTGTTCATGGAGATTTTTTATAGATTATTTTATAAAAGTATTTGTATGAAATGTATAAATGTATTGAGGCTGTTATGTACAGTCTCTGTGCAATGGTATGACTAATTAATTGATATTGTTTTGATCTTATGATATCTATTTTCACATGCACTGCCCAAAATAAGGTCATGTAAGACAAGGTAAAGTAAGTCGCAATTTATGACATAACCTGCCTTTTATTTGTAATTTTTACTCAATTCCTACCAACCTACTTAACTCGTCTGGTCCACTAGAGGGGGCTGGTAGCACAAAAGGTAGGCTAGTTGTCAAGATGGTATGTTGAATCGTTTTTTTGTTTGTTTTTTTGTTTTTACAGTCTATGGTTAAATCGTGTCCATAAATCGTCTGGATATACCATTGTTTTACATTTGATAATCTCTCCATATATTAATATCACACACATTTAAAATAATCGGATTTATAGCTCACAATTGTGGAGAAATAAATCAGAAATGGGATGTGCTAGACTAAACTCGCAGTTGTAATGGGGGAAAATTCCGAATTGTGAGATAAAAAGTCGCAATTATCTTTTACATTTTTAATTCCGTGCCGTAAACAATCTTCCATTAGACTACGAGTCAGTGTTGTTTAGTTGAAATATGAATCATCATTTCTCTGAGCTGCACGCACCTGCTGAACATCTGATGCTGAGCCTGAGTAATGAGCCTGACGCTGCCAGGACAGAAAGAAACCCAGCAGCTACAAACAGTTTGAGAAATATCCAGAGCCGACAGAAAAGCCGTGCGAGTAACCGAGATAAACAGTTAAACACTGGCGAATTAAAAGCATAGGCCTATCAATCTTTTTTATATAAATTTGACGAGCCTGTTTCTCCAAAAAAAAAAAAAAATCTTACTAGAAATAGTATTTTCGTTAACTAAAACTTGATTACTGTACTTGGGTACTTGTATTTGGGTTTTCACTGGAAGGAAGGGATTATTTATATCTTCGTTTATTTTATATGGACATCAAGTTCACGCACAGGTCAAACTGACTTTGTAATAACTCCTGATCTCCACTAGATGTCGCTATTGTAACATAAACCGCAGCTCTGGCTCTTATTCCGGATTTCCTATTAAAACTGACTAACAGTTCTCTTTAGCATCCTGCTAGTCTCTTAATATTTTGTCAAATTTTGTTTCCATTAGTGACCATGCCACCGAGAGCTGAGCTGTTTTAACTAAAAGCAATTTGCAGTAACATTTCTTAAAATATGTGCAAAAAAAAAAAAATCTTACTTATTATTTTGTCTTGTTTTTTAGTCCAAACATCTAAAAATTCTTAAAACAAGAAGTATTTACTAGACAAGCAAAAGTAATTGTCTTGTTTTGGGGGAAAATAAAAACGTTCTTAATTTTGATTTTTTTTTTTTTTTTTTTTTTTTACATTTTGAGTTTTAAAAAACAAAAAATTTTACTTGTCTAGTAAATGTTTCTTAATGTAAGCATTTTTAGAAATTTTGACTAGAAACAAGACAAAAATACTAAGTAAGAAAAGCATTTTTTGCATTGTGCTATTTTTTGTCTCAAGATGAACACCAGTCGGCCTAATGATTTTCTAAGGCATTCTTATAAAAGCTACTTAAATGTCTTAATTGAATTAAGGCCTAATCCTGGCATAATCTAAACACTTTTTTGTGAAACCAAAAGTGATTCACTATACACTAAGTATAAACTTTTTAAAGGAACTATAGACTGTGTAAGAAATGTATTTCAGCTAATCATAAAAAGGCCCTAATATGTATAGACATTAATAAATCATGTTAATTTCAAATACTTATATCACTAACAACTGAAAACATTAGTCCGGCCAGGATATTTCATTTAAAAGTTGTTATTGCAGCCTTTAACTGATGTTGACATGTTGTGTTTTGGCCTGAAGCTCCCCCCTCCACCTATCCAACAAACACAAAAGCCCCGTTTCCACCAAAATTACCCGGAACAATTTGTACCAGGAACTTTTTTACAGGAACTTTTCTCCCCCCAGACCTGCAGCTGTCTGCGTTTCGACCGCGATAAAGTTCCGAGAAGATTAGGCAAATTAGTCCGGTGATGTAGGACTGCGCGCGACTGCTCCTCCAAATCAGTGAAGGACATGTAATCATTTTTAAGTGTACCGATTGAAAGATTTAGTGAACTGTTTACATGAGACGTTATCTAAACCGATCTGGTGTTTACATGTGATGACTTTCAATCGCAATCATTTTGTCACATGCAGTTTGTCTGCCGCACCAAAAATGTCGCCGCTGTTTTCTCCAGCAGCTGAATGTGTTAACTGTAGCCCATAGCAACTCTTAACGGCCACCAGGACTAATACAGTATTAAATATAGCTATTTTGTTGTGTTTGTGTATATGTCAGGAGATGGCGCTATAGTTCACCTGTTGTTACCTATAAAAGGTGTAGAGTAAGAATGGAAGGGTTGTTGCACCTGCTGTCAATCATGTAACCATCTGGCACTGTTGCTTTGTTTGTCCTGCTTGTGGACTGAATAAACACTTGAGAATTGGGAACTTTCTTGTCCTCATGCTTACCTGGAGCTAAACATAACAAATTGCCGACGAGGATTTTGCTGTCCTACATGAAAGATGTCTGCAGTTGCTTCTTTTCCTACGCCATTCTTACCATGTCCGGGTGAGCCGTCTATTCCCTTTGAAGTCTGGTTGAAGATGTTTGAGAACTATTTACTTGTCATAAATGCATCAGGAGATGAATGGCCAGTTGCAAGAAAGCGAGCTTTGTTTCTTCATTGCCTAGGAACAGAAGGTCAGAGATTATTCTATACTTTACCAAATCAAGGAGAGACAATGAAGGATGCTATTCAGACTTTAAAACTGCACTTTATTCCTCGACGTAATGTTGTTGCTGAGCGTCATGCATTCAGAAAACGAATTCAAGCCTCAGGGGAAACAATTTTGCAGTATGTTGCTTCTCTTCGGGACCTAGCAGCCACATGTGAGTTTGCATCTAATGATGATGAGATGTTGCGAGATCAATTAGTGGAGAATGTAAACAGTCATCGTATTAGAGAACGTCTGCTATTAGAGACTGATTTGACTCTTAACAAGGCTATCACGATTGCTACGCAAATGGAGGCTGTTGGTGAACAAGCTAAACTTTTTTCCAATCTGAATTCAGAACCTGTTCAAGCAATACAAGTGACTGGTGTGCCTGCTGTTGATCGTTACACAAGACAATCACCTTTGAAACCTCTGGCTGTGCCTTCAAAGTCGTCTGCTACTCTCTTGACTCGTGCATGTTACCGCTGTGGATCTACCAGGCATCTTGCAAATGATCCCAGATGCCCTGCAGTTTCTGTAAAGTGCAATAATTGTCAAAAGGTGGGACATTTTTCCAGAGTGTGTCGTTCACAGCAAACACGTTCTGTCCATGAGATTGAATTGCCTGAGCTTCAGATTCTTTACATGCATGATTCAGTATCTAATAAGATAAAGTGCATTACTACTATCATGACTGCATCAGCTTCTGTACCTGTGGAGTTGATTGTGGATTCTGGATCTTCAGTTTCTATTCTGCCAAAATCTTTGTATGAAAAACACTTCAAGCAAGATGCCTTGCTGCCTCCTGCTGTTAAATTGGTAACGTATTCACGAGATCCAATACCAGTGCTTGGCTGTCTACCTGTTACTGTTACTAGAGATGATATGAACTGTAATACGTCAATATTCATTGTTGAATGTGGCACAGCTCTTCTTGGAATGGATTTGATAAATGGATTGCATCTTAAGTTTGAAGGTTCTTCTATTCTTCCAGGACATGTTCAGTCTTCAGTTCCTGTAATGCGACTTTCTGCTTCTGTGCCTGTTGGCAAGCTAGGATGTGCAAAAGGCTTTGTGCATAAGGTAAAAATTTCTCCAGATGTAAAACCTGTTCGTCAGAAACTCAGAAGGTTACCATTGTCTGTTCGAAATGCTGTTAGTGATGAACTGCAACGTCTTCTTGACCTGGGTGTTATTGAACGAGTGGATGCTTCGCAGTGGATTTCTCCAATTGTAGTTGTTCAGAAGAAGACGGGTGGCATTCGTATGTGTGTAGATCTGAGAGAACCAAACAAAGCTGTTGTTGCAGATTGTTATCCGTTGCCCCATATTGAGGAGATGATGTCTACGCTGTGTGGAGCAACTGTCTTTTCTACAATTGACTTAGAGAATGCTTACTTCCAGCTTTTGTTACATGAAGAAAGTCGTGATCTGACTGCATTTATTACCCATGAAGGGTTATTCAGATTCTGTCGAGTACCTTATGGCCTTGCCTCAGCTCCGTCTGCATTTCAGAAAATGCTAGCAACTGTACTGCAAGGGTTGCCAAATGTGGCTAATTATCTGGATGACGTTATTGTCTGGGGACACACAAAAAGTGAACATGATCACATGCTTAAAGTGGTTATTCAGCGTATACATGATGCAGGCTTACAGTTGAATGATTCAAAGTGTCACTTTAACAAAAGCAGTTTGCGCTTTCTTGGTCATACTGTATCTGCACAGGGTATTTGCCCAGATGAGGATCATCTTAGTGCAATGCTTCATGCTCCTGTTCCTAATGATGCACATCAGCTCCGTTCCCTTCTTGGATTGTTGTCATGGTACAATAAGTTCATTCCAAATTTTGCCACAGTAGTAGAACCATTGCGTGCTTGCATTAGACAAGGTTCTGAGTTCAGTTGGTCAGATGAAGCTCAGAAGAGTTTCAGTACTGTAAAGGAGTTATTGCTTCAAAGCCCTGCTTTAGCATTGTTTGACCCTAACTTGCCCACTGTCGTTTCAACAGATGCATCAGATTATGGACTAGGTGCTGTATTCTCTCAAATCCATGAAAACAACACAGAGCGTATTGTTGCGTTTGCTTCAAGAACCTTGTCTACTTCTGAACGAAAATATTCAACGATTGAAAAGGAAGCTTTAGCATGTGTCTGGGCGGTTGAAAAATGGAGAACTTACCTCTGGGGTCGAAAATTTCTTCTACGTACAGATCATCAGGCCTTGACAGTGCTTCTCTCCTCTAAAGGTACAGACCGCGCTGGAATGAGGATAGCGCGTTGGGCAGAGCGACTCTTGTGTTTTAACTATGAGGTTAATTATTATCCAGGCTCTAAAAACCAGGTTGCTGATTATCTTTCTCGCCTACCCTTGCCGGCTTCTGATGAGGATCTTTCTGATACTGAGCCTGAGTTTGTTGCATTTCTGTCTTCTGAAATGTCTGCTGTGTCTCCAACTGAATTTGCTTCTGCCTCTGCCTCATGCTCAGAAATGACTGCGCTACGTGCTCAGATTGTTCGTGGATGGCCTTTTTCATCAGCGGCAGTGGATGTTGTTTTACGTCCATATTTTCAAGTACGTGATGAACTTGCTGTGCAAAAGGACTACGTGTTTAGAGGGTCACGTCTGGTTGTTCCTGTTTCATTACGACATGTCTTGGTGAGTCTGGCTCACGAAGGTCATCAAGGAATAGTGCGTACGAAGCAGCGCATTCGTGAACTTTATTGGTGGCCTGGTATTGACTGTTTGGTTAAGGAGCAGATTAAGAATTGTGAAGTTTGCTTGTCTTCTGATAAGACTACAACTCTCCGTGTTGCACCATTACAACCTGTACCTTTTCCATCTGTGCCATGGGAAAAAGTGGCTGTTGACATTGTTGGCCCATTTGAAACCGCTACTTGGGATTGTCGGTACATTATGACATTAATTGACTATCATAGTAAGTGGCCAGAAGTAGCATTCACTTCTTCAATCACAAGTAAAAATGTGATCAACTTCTTGACATCAGTCTTCAGCAGATTTGGACATCCTCATTACATTGTATCTGACAATGGATGTCAATTTAAGTCAGTGGAGTTTGCAGCATTTCTGAAAGAGAGAGCTATTCAACATCTACATACGTCAGTGTATCATCCAGCTGCAAATGGAGCTATTGAAAGATTCCATAGAGTACTGAAGAGTTCTATTCAATCAGCGATTCTGTCTGGAAAGCCATGGAAATCAACAGTTACAGCATTTCTTCAAACTTACCGTGCTACTCCCCATTCTGTTACTGGACGGTCTCCTTCTGAGTTGCTCTGTGGCAGGAAAATGCGCACTCGCCTTAATGTCCTTCCTCCTCCTATCATTTGTAAGAATGCTGATGTGAGTCAGAAAGTGGCATTGTCCCAAAAGAAGATGAAAACATACACAGACCTCAAACGAAGAGCTTGTACTCCTGAGTTCAAACCAGAAGATTGGGTGCGTATAAAAATTCCAGTTCGTGTTCCTAAAGGACATCCTAGATTCTCAAAGCCTTTGAAAATTGTGCGTCAACTTGGTCCATGTACTTACCGGTTGACAGATGGGAAAACTTGGCATGCGTCTCATCTGTCTCCAGCTTGTGCACCTGTGGAAGATGGCAGTGAGAGTGAATTAGTGTCCTTGCCTCTTCAGTCTGTCCCTTCCTCTACTGTGTTGCCTAAAAATGAACTTGTGAACTTGCCTACTCAAACTGCCTCTCCATTAGTTCCTGAAAGATCTTCATCACGAGTAAAACGCCCTCCACGTTGGTTGCACGATTATGTCACTTAAAAAAAAAAAAAAAAAAAAAAAATCTATTTTTACACTAATTGAATTTGATGTAACTATTGTATTGGCTTTGCCTATTGCACCAACTTTGTATTTTGGGGGGGAATTTACAGTTCTAAGTAATGGGGGAATGTTGTGTTTGTGTATATGTCAGGAGATGGCGCTATAGTTCACCTGTTGTTACCTATAAAAGGTGTAGAGTAAGAATGGAAGGGTTGTTGCACCTGCTGTCAATCATGTAACCATCTGGCACTGTTGCTTTGTTTGTCCTGCTTGTGGACTGAATAAACACTTGAGAATTGGGAACTTTCTTGTCCTCATGCTTACCTGGAGCTAAACATAACATATTTGTTGTAAAGTGTAATAATCATCTCAGGAAAAAAAAATCTTCTGTCAGGCGCAGTTAAAGTAAAAACTGCCTGGGGCAATATACGCTGTGTTATTACTCCAACATTATCTTCATAACTTACGTAATAAAAAGTTTACCCCTCAGAAAAATGAGCTTTCCTCTCTTGTCAACATGAGCGCGGCGCGCGCCGTCACGTCATGTAAGGACACACACTTAAAAGTAATCGGTCAGGTCGTTTACATGGTGAAAAAAAATTAATAACGAGTATGGAAGAGATTCAAGCTGTGCTGCTTTTGCTGGTTATGTATAGGTTTACTAAAGAGGTAATTAACAACGACAGAAAAGAGCAATAATATGCAGATTCAGCAGCATGCAGCTGCAGCATATTCAGAAAGCTTGTAAAGCTAGATTTAAAATGACAATGTATATTATTATCAGCTATTACGGACATTGAACGTGAGATGGCTGAGACGACCGCGCGCCATCAGACAGAGCAAGACTGATATTTACTGAACGCAGAACGAACCTCGCAAAAGACTTTTAAAAATGCCGGTTGAACTGCGTGAGCTCAACCAATCAGCATGTTCAGCGCCCAAGTCCCGCCCTCGAAAGTTCCTGAACTTTGAAAAAGTACTACCTCGCGAGCAGGGCCGTTTGGAGGGGGAAATATTTACCCGGAACTTCATTTATACCCTGGTTCCTGCGGTCTAAACACACGAAGTACCACCCAAAGTTCCTAGTTCCCAAGGGGGTAATCTAGCGCTCGGAAAGCGTTCCACCCCTAGGGGCTGCCATTGCTAACCAAGCCATCACCTGCTGTTAGCATCCCATTGACTCCCATTCATTTTTGAGTCACTTTGACAGTGAATAACTTTACATCAGAGGCGTTTAAAGACTCCATTTGTCCATTGTTTATTTCTAAAGAAACACGACAATGCATAAAAGGCTCCGTTACCTTGTATCTTACACTATCGCCCCGTAGAAGCTGTTTTTGTAAAAATAGGCTAACTATTGCGTCATAACCAACGCGACTCTGTCGCACAGTTGAGAAATTACCAAGGGGGTAATCTAGCGCTCGGAAAGCGTTCCACCCCTAGGGGCTGCCATTGCTAACCAAGCCATCACCTGCTGTTAGCATCCCATTGACTCCCATTCATTTTTGAGTCACTTTGACAGTGAATAACTTTACATCTGAGACGTTTAAAGACTCCATTTGTCCATTGTTTATTTCTAAAGAAACACGACAATGCATAAAAGGCTCCGTTACCTTGTATCTTACACTATCGCCCCGTAGAAGCTGTTTTTGTAAAAATAGGCTAACGATTGCGTCATAACCAACGCGACTGTGTCGCACAGTTGAGAAATTACCGTATAGACCTGAGGAGACGCTCACAGGCAATCTTTTACTGTCTATGAGACAGTCGGGGGGACGTGGAGACATAAAGTCTGATAAAGTCAAGGGGGAAGAATGGGGAGAAGACCATAGTGAGCCAAAAGCAACGGGAGAAAATATTTAAACAACGTGATTCAGCTTTCGCTTTCCACATCTACTAGAAGACCTACAGCTGTCAGACAGGAGGCTCACGTCACATCTACGTCGTCAAGCTCAGTCTGAGCCTGCGCAGTTCGCTCAGCCATCAGGAAGTGAGTGCCCCTAGGTTGACTTCATTGAACGCCGTAGAAGTCAATGGGAACGCTCCGTCCATTTCTTTTACTGTCTATGGAAATTACCGTATACGACAATTCACCATGACGTCACAACAGTAATAAACGTTCTTCCGGGTGGCAAAAGCCGAAGCGTTCCTATGGCAACGCTAGTATTCAGACATAGTTAACATGATTATTGAGGGACCGATTAATTAATTCAGGAGATAGCAATACATGAAATGCCTAACCTTGGTCTAGCAGATGTAGTGCTAGTCTAATACCACAATTTTTAAATGAGCTTCAGCCTACCATTGAGTAGTTATTTTAGTGACTGTTGCTGTTTGAATTACAATATGTTAGGCTATCGTAGATAGTCTATTTCCCTCTTCTCTGCTTTTCAACAAATCCTTTGCACACATTTTTTCTTTATTTTTTGTATCTGAAGCTATAGCAGCAACATTGAAAGTTCCGGTGTCTGTGTTTAACACGAAACCTTGTGTGATTGCGGCCGGCTCGCGGTGCAGTCATGCTGTTTCCCAGCTGATTTGATGCAATGATCCACTTTAATGACTCGTGGCATCTGCAATATCTCACAAACTCCCGATGTTAAAATATGTTATATTTATAATTTTATATGGAACTAATCACTACCTGTTAGCAGTCATGTAAACATCCATTATTGATATAAAATAGCCGAAATCACATGAACAATCACACAAAAACCTTATTCCATAGTTATCGTGTGTTTATTAGCTTCTTAGTTCACGCGTAGAAATTTAGAATAGGCCCGTTCGAGCCAGAATGAGGAAATGTCCGAGACAGTAGGAGAGAGGTCTGCGCATGTTTTAACTCTTTTATATCGAATAATTCCGTGAGAAATGAATAGAAATTGTATTCTGTAAGACGAAATATTTTGCAAACGTGATATGTCAATATTTCTCCAAATATGCGGACTTTTAAACTAGAGCTAAACTGAAAGCTGTTCTTTGCGATCTCTGTGAACACAAATGAGCCAGTGAAGACGAGAGAATAAAGTGCGTCTGATAATCTATTCAAATTATCGTTCATAACGGATCGATAATAACTCCTGACATAAATTAAGAATTGAATGTCACTGCAACCCAGTTTTATCATAAACAGTGTTCAAATATCAAAGCTGGAGTCTTTAATCTTTCTGATGATACTGAGTTTGTCCAGATAATGTGTGATGAGCAGTGAATGTTGAACAATAGTAATCTGAGGCCGTATGATCTTTGAATCGTAAGGGGTTAAAAGAGATCTAAAGTTTACTAATATTAGTCTCGAAATTCCCCAGCTGAAGATAATTATGCTCTGCTATGATTTTGTAGATGGACCATTTTGAGAATACTTCTCTGTAGCGCCACTTTTGACGACGTCCACTCTCCTCACCCACAGGTTTTGCTGCATATATTACTTCTTTCTGAATGAAATCGATAAAATCCTACACCTTTTCCTGTATATCTGATGGCGCAACCCCAAACACAACACGTTTTCGTCATAGTTTCAACTTTAAACAACAGCAATGTTCTTAACTATGTTACTATTTACAGTAGCCGGCTGATCTCTTCAGTTTGTCAGTAGAAGCCGCTCGTGTTCTGCCACCCGGAAGTATCTTGAGGCGATTGTTTACAAACATTCTGAAATGGTCTATAGACCTGAGGAGACGCTCGCAGGCAATCTTCTACTGTTTATGAGACAGTCGGGGGGACGTGGAGACATAAAGTCTGATAAAGTCAAGGAGGAAGAATGGGGAGAAGCCCGTAGTGAGCCAAAAGCAACGGGAGAAAATATTTAAACAACGTGATTCAGCTTTCACTTTCCACATCTACTAGAAGACCTACAGCTGTCAGACAGGAGGCTCACGTCACATCAACGTCGTCAAGCTCAGTCTGAGCCTGCGCAGTTCGCTCAGCCATCAGGAAGTGAGTGCTCCTATACTGACATCACTTAAAGCCGTAGAAGGCAATGGGATCCCTCAGTCCATTTCTTTTACTGTCTATGCTAGTTCCTGGGTAAAGTTCCTGTGGTGGAAACGGGGCTAAAGTCAGTAGTGTTTCAGCATACGGGTTGCCAGATCTGCTCTAGTTACCACAGCTGCAGATCTAAAAACGTTCCTGCTGGATCCATGCAGCCTATCTGGCAACCTCGAGTCAGGGGGAAGGGGGAGAGGGGATAGTGATTGCAGTACCATTTTGGCCACAATCTTACATACACTTCCTTTAAGTAAAGGTTAAATAAGGCTTCAGGTGCTACTTAATGATTTTCAGTTGCTCAAGGGCTGTTTGAAAGAACACTCAACCAATTACAGATAAATACATTGGGTGGCTTATGAACCGAAGAGATCAGAGCCCTGCTTTATCACCATTATGACCTTGAACAAAGTAGTATTGTTGCTTTTTTTAACTGGAACAAAAAAATGGACCATAAAAGTGTTCCACGTGGCTTGTGCAAAGTCTTCTGAAATCATATAGCTTTGTATGAGCAACAGACAAAAATTTTAGTCATTGTTCCCGAAAAATATTGCCCTTCACTGCACACTTTATATCTCAATCTCGGTGTGTTTGAACGTGGACAATTAAAGTGGTCATGATCATGAATATTGAGAAATAAACTTTCCCTTGAGCTTTTTATATATAAAAGGTCCCGATAATATAAGAATATTCTGTAAGTTTCAGAGATGAAAACGTATTTGTTAGTCAAAGAAAAACTTTTATTGGCACCAGGCCCAGAAAACGATTGATCTCAGAATATGTCAACCCTTGATGTCATCGTATGAAACAAAGCCTCAACATAAGATCAACAACGCCTGATTCTGTAACCCCGCCCACCGACTTTTGCCTGACAAGACATTACTTTTAATGAATATCAAGCTCATGTGGGGAAGACATTGTGCGTTTGTTTCTTCATTTCACCACAGGTTCATTTGTAAACAAGAGACTGACAGACAGGATGAGATTACATGAATGAATAAAGCAACACACTTGTGTTAGTAAACTTTTTTTTAAAATATATATATATATATATATATATATGTATATGTATATATATAATATGTGTGTGTGATAGTATTGCATTGTTACAGATCATTTGATAACTATTGTGTGTACATATCTAACAGAACATACCATAGCACGCTTTCAAAGGAAATATCCTTTATCCTGAATAATGCTTTATGGTGGTGTTGTTTCGTTGCAATTCTCGATCAGACTCGGGTATGTATGGGCCAGGGCTCGCAAAGCCCGTGTGTGTGTGAATCATGCATAGATGAGAGATAAATCATTTTGTTTATTTGATAAAGACGCTTTGTGAGCTCTGTGAGCAATTCATTCCAGTTTTCCGTTTCCCCACACGCTTTTAAAACAATTCCCTCATGTACTGAGAGGGAAGCTGAAGCTCATTAAATATGCAAATATTATCCAATCCTAGCCGTGGGCGTTTACTTACCATCCAAACTTACAAAGTTTGGAAGTCTGTAGCTATTAACTCAGAAAGTTGGTGACTTCTGCACACTGTGCCTTAGCACTGACCCCACTCATTTTAGGTATAGCTTACCACTTTGTGGCTGAGTTGATGTTGTTCCCAATTGCTTCCACATAATTATATATACCACTAACAGTTGACCGTGGACTATTTAGTAGTGAGGAAATTAGACCAATGGACTCTATCTATCTGGCAAGCTATCACGGTATACCATGCTTGAATTCACTGAGCTCCTGAGAGCGACCCGTTCTTTCACAAATGTTTGTAGAAGCAGTATGCATGCATAGGTGCTTGATGCCATACACCAGTGGCCATGGAAATGATTGGAGCACCTGCATTCAATGATTTTTTTTTTTTTTTTTTTTTGGTGTCCCAATACTTTTGGCAAAATAGTCTATTTAGTCTAAAGGTTCAATTTATTTTTTTATTATGACTATTATTTCACATCAGGCTTTATAGGGCTAATGGCTTTCTTGTCCTTGACAAATGAGGTCACTATAAACTAAATGCAACTTTCATTCATTCAGTAGTTTCTGAGTTACATTGAGGAATAAAGAATTACTGAATGACAAGAAGATTCGCATTTGCTCAAGCTTATTGTGCTTTCCAACTCATTGGAAAATCTGCATCACTGTTACTATAATTAGTATATTAGCATCTCACTCACTATGTCATGCACTGTTCCACCAGAACTATAGTGAGAACACCTCACACACACACACACACACACACACACACTGAATCCGACTCCAGCCTGTTGGTTCTGGTTAAAACTTCCCCACACTAGGAGGAACATGTCATGCATAAACTCTTTCACATGCATACACACAAATGCATTTCAGACACATTAAACATGCATCTACTATGTTTGCATCTATATAAGTACACTTCTGTGAAGCGTTAGAGGTAATTTATAAGAAGTCTTATCAGAGGTCAGAGGTCAGTGTCCAGATTCTCATTCAGGCCGTGATCAAATCCCATCTGGTAGCATCACATAAGGAATTCGAGACCATGGTTATCTCTATGTTTTACTACACACATTCATGAGCACATTGTTAAAGGTCAAAGCCTGCAGCCAGCAGATCTCTCATTTCCTTCACAAGCTTCATGAAAAGCAACCACCCCTCTACACTTTCAAATCCCTGCCTTAAATCAGATACAGATGGCCTCACAGCCTTCTCCTGTCAACCAATCACAGCAGAGGCGGGTGCAGGCTCCACCTCCCGGTGTACGGAGAAGGCTGTAGGGTGACAGAGTGCATGTAGAGATGAAACAGGCCCTCTGTGCTGTAAATATGATATGCATGACAGTCACAACAAACATGCGCACCTATATACACATGACAGGGATTGTGGGATAAATGACAGTGCGGTGGGATACTGCTGGTTTAGGGCAATAACTCATTTAAAGATGTGCACCATGTAAGTTAATAAACAAACTGTAAGCTATAGATATATAAAATCATTATGAAATGTAGGAGAATGTTTAATTTGCACAGACAACTATAAGTAAGCCATTTGTAAGCCAAAAAAAATGTAAATACTGTGCATGTGTAGTGGTATTCAATGGTAAGTTCACCCAAAAATGAAAATTCTGTCATTAACTATACTCACCCTCGTGTTGTTTCAACCCCTTAAGATCTTTGTTCATCTTTTGGCGACAAATAAATATGTTTTTGATGAAATCGGAGAGCTCTCTGAGCCCTCAGACAGCAATGTAATTAACACTTTCAAGGCCCAGTAAGGTAGTAAGACATCCTTATTTGTTCACAAAGCAGAGGACAAGACAGTCTGACTGATATGTTACACATTTGGGCCTAGAACGGACCTGTTTCTCAATCTGTGATCAGTACGTGTTGATGGGTGTTTAGTGACCATTGTTGGCCTTGATCAATGTTCGAAAGCTAGGAATGTCCTTTTAGCGCGGTCAGAGAACATAAAATCCCCAGGGGGCAACACATTCTTTCATTTGGCCTAAAATATGTGCGTAGCTGAATTAGACATTTAAATCAGATGTGTTATACTGCATTCTGTACTATCTAGAGCATGTCACATGCTTCTCACTCCACATGCCTCCCCTTAGTAACGGAAAAAAAGAGCACAACTTCTCTGCGTGTCTCTGGTAAGCGTCATGGTGACAGTTCTGATCCTGTAGATGGCTATCTAAATGCAACAGTATTATATTTCATATTTTAGTTGTATTGAAGGTCGTGGTGATGCGAACTCATGGCGAGTTCCATCCGTATTCAATGGTTGTTTGATCTAACCTGGCCTTTAAAATAGCATATTTTCACCTGGATTTTAAGCTCTTAGCACAATCACAAAAGACTATTGTATGAAAATGAATCACTAAAAAAAACATAGATAAAGATTTTTGAATTGTGCTGGGTTTTCAGTTAACAAATTCTGGAAATGACTTTTAGTTGAGCAGAAAGGATATTAGAACATGCTAATACAACATTAGCTGTGCCAAATGAAATCAGAAAGGCATCCACCCCGCTGATGGTTGTGTCCGACAGTCCGACCATTATTCTGAATTACTCGTCTCAGCTGCTGATGTAAATATTTGGTTTGTGTGCAGAAAAATAGACTTCTGTTTATCATAAATGCCACAGAAACAGGGGGAGATACAGGCTGTTCTCCTCGTGAACTGCAGGCAGATGTTTTGAAAGGGACTTGAAAAGAGAAGAAGTTCAGCGTGGATAAACAGGCCTGCGGACTAGTTTGCTTGTGTTGTGGGCTCGTGGGTTAAAGTTCTGACATCCGATCTGTTCAAACAGAGATGGGTCATTCTACATCTGTAGAAGTGGAACAATAACCGATAGAGGGAGAGGACTTGTGCAGCAACATTGATTCTGTGATATGGGAATGATGTACACTCTCTACAACAAGAAAGATGATATTTTGATATTTGAAATTACTGTTTTGTTCAAAGAACGAATGTCAATGAGGTCGAGAACAACACGGTACACTTTAATTGCATGGACAAAAAAACCTAGCATTTTCTTAAGCATTCCACAGAATTTAAAAAAGTCATACAGGTTTGGAATGGCATAAGATTAAAAAAAAAACTATTTTAAAACCGACACAGTGAACTTTTCCTGTGGTTTAGTCTGAGGTTTTAATGATGGCAGTGATGGGTGTGTCTGCTCCTGATAAAGCTGTCCTTATGGGCTTCGAACCCTAAAAGATGATGAAACCAAGTTCTGCCAGAAAGACTCGGGAGAATAGATACTGTGACAATAATCCATTTATTAACAACCCAGCAAGCAATAAAGTACTTTGGCATAGGCCCCGTCCGTAGCTCGCAATAAGAGGGTATGGACTCTGCCTATCCTGCCTGAAGATGAAGGCAGAGGTGCAGCCGAGGTGAGGTATGGAAGGGACCATCCTGGTGGTGGTGGGGTGGAGTAGGGAAGGATTTGACTTGGAGGTGGTGGGGAGGATGGCGGTGAATTGGAGCGTCAGCATCTGCAAACTCAAACATGAGTAAGTACCGATCTTTTATACCCGAGTATTAGAATGTGATTGGATAGATAGAAGTTAAAGTGACGTAACAATTAAGTCTTCCTGGCAGAACTTATGCTAAAGCTTTCATTTACATAGATAATGCCAGTGTCTGTTTAAACAGAGAGTGCAAGAAAGAGAAAAAGGTTTGCACTTGAATCATTTATTTATGCACTGAATTAATAATGTTGTGCTCGTTTCAATCAAACTAAGTGTTTTGAACAGCTAATAATTTCACCTTTGAATCGAATTGATTTGGCACATGAATCATGTTGGCAATAATGTTTTCGGACATATCACATATGGTACCTGTAGCGCATAACTATAGAGATCTGAGACATTCTACTAATATTGATGTCCACTCCTATGGAATGCTTGAGTGGGGAGTTTCCTGGAATTTCAGTTTTTTGAGAGAGTTTTTGCTCTCACTCCTGCGGCATTTTTCATACTTTCCAAATGTAATACAAATATAGAATGTAAATAAACTCAACTAGATGTTTTTTGGGGGGGTCAGAATGCTGTCTTTAAGAATGTTTCATCAAAACTGATCTCATGGTGAAACACTATTGGGAAACCTCTATGAAAATATAACAGTTCCTGTAACAAATCCTGATCCTTGCATCATGTATAAAAGACACACCCACTATATAAAGGTGAACCTTTGTAAACTGCATGTCTGTTGAATGTTCACACACATGTTTCAGTAATTTCACAATGCATAGTTTGGAATTCTGTGTTGAGAATGTTTAAATGGCCTTTAATTATTCTAAATTAGTCCATGGAGTAGGCCTACAAAATTATTTGAAGCAACTGGATTTTGCTTTGACTCACGAGTGATTAATGTATGATAAAGGTTCTGCCAAGAGCTTCTTTGGTTATGGACTTTATGGCTACTATCTGTGTTTGCATGCTGGTGCACACCAGAAATATTCATATAAACATAACAAGTGGTTTACCAAGACATATTTTCCATTTTTGTTTCTCTTTAATTTCTGAGTTCTCTCATGTCAATCCCTGATTCATGATTCGGTATGAGAGAATGTGTTCTCTTTGCTGCTCTGACTGAAGCTCATGCTTAACAAAAGACACTAATTCATCTCTGCTGGTACAGCACAGCAATTTCACATGCTGTCAACTGGAAATGAAAGAAAGGACGACAGCAGAATATTATGAATACAAAAAAAGCTACAAAAAGATCTAAAAACAGATATCTAAACATCCTTTTAAACAATCATTTTACTTGAGTAGTAATGTTACGTTAGAAAATCAATGTATTGGCTATCTATAGAAAAAGTAGGCTACTGAGAAAATGTGCTTAAAGAAAGAAAAATACTACAAGTAAAAAGTATCCACATTAAATTGTACATGAATAGCATTATTCAGGTTTTTTCCCCTCTCGAAATGAATATATCTGGTTTTAAGAATGTTTCGATGTTTTATTTTAAAACGAGACCAAATACCTTACTTTTCAACACGTTTTAGTGTTGGACACGACTTAAATATAAATTTTACTTCCTGTTATATAACTCTAGTTCATTGAAATGACAATGGGGTTGTAAATAACATATAGCAATAGCTTCAAAGAGTCCCGGTGAAGTTAACATCACGTTCAAAGTCATCATAAATCCTAATGTCCTTGTAACCGGAGACTGTTGCACCACATAGAGTTCGTGGGACTGTGCAGTAGTTGTGCGCATGCGCATGTTTCTATCACAGTCGAGTCCACACACGGTCGGGGAAAGTCACACCACATATCCACAGAGCCATTCAGAGCTTTCCATGCTGCTCAGTGAACCAGGACCTCGGCTCGCACCGCACCGCACCGCAGAAGGATATCGCACACTTGCAACCGGAGTTGGTGAATGAAACTCGCAGGTAAGTGTTTCACGGGTGTATTTACAGACTTTGAATTAACTTACATGGTCCTGCTGGGGAGAGAGACGGGGTCCATTTAAAAGTCCACCTTGAGCGAAGAACACAATGAATTAACCTAAACTCTGGAGGGTGCTATAGCACATTCTCTTTGTGATTCATTCGCGAAGTCGCAGACCTGTAGTTTGAAACACTGTGCCAATTTAAGATGGGTTGCTGCGTAAATAGGGGGTTCGTTTGTGAACCTCCAACATTGAAACAGATCCTGCTCTCACAAGAAGTAGGTCTCTCCTTTATCACGTTCGCTTCTCTCGCCTATTGAGTTCATCGCCACGCACGCGTGTCACGTGCCCAATGAAGGCTGTAGATGAAAAATCAGCATCTTTTCCATTGTATTGTCTACCTTGTTTGATCGTTTTTTGAAGATTACTTTTCTGGTTTCAGTTAGTAATTTGATCGTTTAGTCTTAGGCTGAATCAAATCCTGATAAAGTGCCGAGCATCATAGACGTGCCGTGTTTTATGATGCCCTTAGTTGCTCTGTCTAGACGGGCATATTACTTTTGAGTCACGAGTAGCTTGATTCTCGGAGAAATTTGTGTTTGTGTTTTTCATCTCAACCCACCAAGCAATTATTTTAGAAGGGGACTTTTAAAAACCTGCTTAGTAGAGTAAACCGACACTTTTAATTAACAAATAAGTTCACTTCACCGTTCATATATTTGTGTCAAAATGCTAACTGTATGAAAACCAGATTAATACTGTCCATAAAATCATATTGTGTTTTTGAGAATCACCTTTAGTTTATCAGCTTTTTATTGCAGGGGAAGTTTCAACATCTCTGATGTTTCATCATGGTCTTATTAGTAGGCTAAGATCAATGATCAATGGTGCAAGCTGTAATCTCATGAGGGTAGATCGTCTCAGATTCAATCAAACAGATCTCTACTCAATTTAGGACTAGCATGGAGAAGAACAATGGTTTCTAGAGAGAGGTCAGACTGTTAAAATGGCACAAATGGTGCCATTCTGGACTCTCTGTGTGTTTGGTACTCTTCGAAACCTGATATGACTTTATTGTGTCTCGCTCTCTCTTTAGATAATGAATTCAGTCATAAAATGCACACATAATCGTTAGGGTACTTAATAAATAAAAAAGCAACTAAAAATTATTTCAGTAGTAATAAATTCCAGAAGACCTCTGATAGAATTCCATTTTCATCTTTGACCCAGGCCGAGGGTGTAACAATAATCTCACATCAATGAAACCGCGTCTGTAATGTTTTGCTGTGATGTTTGCCTAAGTCTATTTGACTGGGCTGTTTTTGTGTTGTTTGGGATCTAGTTGACTGATGTAACGTCCTGCGTGATTGACGTTAAGTTCAGTGGTCATGTCTGATTTGTAATTGATCAAAGGTTCCCACTAGGGCAAATGTTGAGGTGTGTGAGAGAAACGAGTTCAGTAATAAGGTCACAAGACCAATCAAGAGCACACAATTGAATTGATTTGTGCAGGATTCCAGACCGTCAACATCAAGCACACACTGATGGATATTATGTTTCCTTACAGGTATTGTTTATTGTTTGTTATTATATTTCTTTACAGGTATTGTTTGTTGCTAATTATAGTGTCGGTCTGTGGTAATTTGGCAGGTCTAAAGTTAAAGGCTCATTGTGGTGGTTTGTGTGTGTGGTTGGTTATGTGCCCTGTATGAGGTGGCAATTGGTTATAACCAAAAATATATTCTATTGTTGGCTAGTTATGAATGTCGCAAACTCACTGTTGCATGTCAGATTTTGTCTGTCCGCTCTTTGAGTGCACAGTCTGTGGTTATGACATTCAGTCAGTGGTGTATAGCATTTATGTAACTTAAAGGTTGTGGTTTGATGAAAGATTAAATGAAGAGGGGAAACAATGAGCTTAAAGACATTCATTCGCACCATCTGTATTTGAGTGGAGTCATGTTTAGCAATACAAGGTCATTTGAAAGAGAATGGAGCACAATAGAGGTGTGAATGGCTTTGGGCCGGTCTGTTGGCTGTTCCACTGTTCTCTTGGTGCTAAATGTCAATTCTATTGAGATGCACACTGTTAAAAACTTAGAAAATTCAGTGGTTCTCAATCTTTTATTCCATGGCCCGTTTTGTCCACCACAGTAATTTTTAAAGGCCCCATTACAAGTTTTTGTGGATAAGGATTTATTTCTTTTTGCACAATTTCTACCCAATATTTTAGAGCTTGGCATATTGTGAAATGTTTTCATTATAAAATGCCCAAGATTTTATTAATTTACATGAATTGTACAGGTCAAGAAATCAAATCGTATTATATCATGGTTTTCCAAGACCATAGGAATCCTGGCTCTTCAGAGAAAAATAAAAAGTTAAGGGAGTTAATTACAATAATTGTTTTGATTTTAATAGCTTAGATTTTAAAGCTAGTTTTGTCTTATTTTATATAATTTTAAGTCATCTTGAAGCCCCTTTGTAAGTTTGCTGAAGACATTTGTTGAGAACTCAACCTCCCTGGTGAAAAAGTATGCTTTATTGTATTTCAAATATATTCCCTTGTAGTACATTCCATCATGCCCTGGTGGAGTTTTGGTTCCTTGCCACTGTCACCTTTGGCTTGGCTTGCTCAGTTGGGGACACTACAATTTTTATCTATGTTTTCAACTAAACATCCAAATAAATTTAATTACTATATTAACTGCAACTATATCACTGACCAGTGCCCACATTGTCGCTTTGTGATAAATTGAAATGAGCTGATAACATCATCGTTTTCTCCAGACGACTGGCCGAATCATTTTTGTTGCAATATTTTCCTGTTTAACACGGTGAAGCTGCTCTGAAACAATCGTCATTGTAAAAGCGCTATAAATAAAGGCTTTACATTGCAAAATATACTAGCAAAAATGGTACCATATTTAAATGTATAAAAATTAGCATCATGCTTTTACCTATTTTCACAATACAAAGTTTATCACACTTTAATTCACACTTTAATTAACTATCAATTACAATTTAGATATATATTTTAGATAACATATATATATATATATATATATATATATATATCTTTTTTTAAATATGCTTGGTGAGAGTTCTGTGCATTTTTTTTTAAAGCGTACTAATTTGAACATTGTTACTTTGCTACTTTAAAATATATTTAGGTATATTTTAAAGTGCATGCTCAAAATTGTCATTGTAACAATACACTAAAAGTATAATTTAAAAATACATTATTTTTTTTATTCCGAACCTGTAGTATATTTAAATTCAAATTAGATTTTAACTTCATTCAAATTCACTTTTGAATGATGTGTTAAAAGCCCATTTGCACTGTACAATTGGTTACTGTAATTGGGATTTAAGTATGTTTAGTAAGTTTACACTTGCAGTCATTTTAGAAATGGTACACACAAATCTATAATAAACAATACACCAACAGCACAGTCTAAAGTCAAAATCTACAGGTTTCTACAACTTCATCAGTTTTCTTCAATCAGTTTTTGTTGCTCACTGTCTGCAGCCAATCAAAACTGCTGATGGTACTCATTTGATTCTCCCTCGCTCACGAGAGGTTTGCGGGTAAAGCACAATGCTGAAGTACTTATTTAATAAAACAATGAAAGTAGAAAGTACATTGCTAATTTTTGGGAATTCGGGCCAGTTCAATCTAGTGACATCGCAGCCTGACCTTGATGGTGACGGTATCTGGCTCAGAATAAAATAGCCTACGTGACCTCGAAGAACCAGAGAAAATGCCCTGCTATTTGGAGGTAAGTGTGTATTGTAGCCTACCAACTGATTAAACTGTTCCATTCAGTCTGGCAAACAAAAAACTCTTAATTTTCAGCTTGATATCTTTTTATTTGTTTTTAGTAGTGGTTTATGGCACATGTATTGGTAAAACCAGCCCGTTTTCTGTAAAGAGTCATGCTATATGTTTGACTATTGAATCAATGAACGACTATGTACATGCTGTCCTACTACTGCTAATCCTCATTTACTGTTCAAAAATAATATTGATCCAATACGGGATTTAAACAGATAAAAGTAAACTGAAGAACATGACATCTCACCTTATCTCTTGTGTATTCTGTTAACAGATGCTGTTCTTCACGAGTTTCTGCAGTCAGCTGCCCTGCCTTTCATGTGTTAATGGCCATCAGACACAAGTGTAACAATGAGCAGTTCATCAGAAAACAGAACAATGTGCAGTTTGTATATCTGTATATGGGCTCTGTGTGGCCATTGGTCTAACCCTGTGGTCAAAAATGATTATTTTTGTTTTGTTTGTTTTTTAATCTTTTAGTGTTTTTTAATGAAAAATGTGGTTTGTTAATTTTGTTCAGTTTAGCTGAAACCATGTGAAGTTTAAATAAAACTGTTGCACTTGTTAATGAAGTATGTCTCTTTATTAGTAATGTTATATTTTATTTATTTTAATGGCCTTGAAAACAAATGCATTCAGGGAAAATGCGGTTAAATGGTAGCACATTTAAAATACTGTATTAAGTAAGTTGTTCAAAGTATATTGTAAAAATATTGTTATTGAATACAAAGTACCATGTTTAGTATTGGGAATAAGCCAAAGGTACTGCTAAGTAATATGTTGCATGGAATATTGTGTGTGTTTTTAAGACACTAATAATACATTTTTAATGTAATTATAACACAAATAAAGTACATAGAGTTTAACATCACTGACCAAGCATGTAATTAGTACCTGTAGAGGCATATACTAAAATTATACTAAGTATACTTGAAGTTGTTCCATTTTAGCTCATACAAGTATAAATACACTTAAAATAATGCTTTACTACAACTAAAATATATTTAGTACGAAATGAGTTGTTCCAAAATAACAAACATCAAGTTAACTAATAATTAACACACTCTGAGTATACTGATAATTAGTCTGGCTGCAAGTATACTTAGCATTTTTATTTTTATAGGATTAAAGACTCAATCATGTTTAGGTCAAGCAACAATTAAAGTTTATTCTTCCGCAGACAGATAAGAGAAAATTTAAGCCTTTTTATTATATTATTTGGTTTTACATGTTATAACAATGTAGTGGAACTTCTAAAATGATTTGCAAATTGGACTGGTTCTTGAGCATAACTCGCTCATTAATTTGTTTTCATCAGTGTACTAGAATGAATTTTGTTCTGTTCCTCACTTAAAGTTATTGTATAGTTTAAGATACTTACATTTATGATACTTTTAGAGCTTTTTTTTTGCCTTGAAGCATGAAAGCTTCTGTCCCCGGTCATTGTCAATGTAATTTTCATTTTTGGGATGAATTACTGCGTTAAATCTGAGTGGAATAGAACTCTTTTGAAGCCTCTCTTCGCATGTAAACGTTTAGTGTGCGCGTTAGTCCAATGTTTCCTCATCAGAGCTCTGTGGAGACCGATGTTGTATATATCAGAAACCAATTAACCTTGCCGTTTTTAAGCCCAACTCCCAGTCCTCAAGACATTGAAAGGGCAAGTGATTTTAATTTCTTTCAGTAAGTTCCTGTGAAAATTATTTTTTAATAATGATTCCTTATATACATTACTGTGTTCATGCTACTTGTTTCACTCATTAATAATTGATCAGGGCCATAAGAACTGCTCTTTCTTTGAACAAGTGATTGTTGGTCCACTATTAGATTTCCATCTGGCGTTATATTAAGCAGTCTGTTTCAGAAGCAAGTACTGCTGTGTGTGTGTACCTTTGTCAAGTGTACAGATGAATAAAATATGTCACTCAATACTATCCTTGCTGCTTTGCTATGTGTAAGAGAAGAGGGATTGTGAAAAGTACCATCATTCTGATAGATTTTACAAGGAATTTGGCTTCAATGAACTAAAACTTGTTGTTCAAACTTTTCTAAATGAACAGTCTAGAGGCCACACATTATACAGCAATGAATTGATTTCATGAGAGATTCACTTGATATCTGACGCCCAGATGTTGGGCGTTCTCTATCAGATTTCTTAAGAAGAGGAAGTGGTTTGAGGAGGATGCAAAAATATACATAGTCATAGTCTTAATAATGTGCTGGCCTTTTTTTTCTTGAAATTATAATGAATGTGGAGTTAAGATTTCAGGATTCAAAAAATATGTAGAAGTACCATAAAATTATGGACCATCCATAAGTCTTCTGAAGCCATACAATAAATGATCCATTCTTGAATCCATTCTCTCATGAACCCACCCAGGAGAAAAGATCATCTTGAATAATTACTTTATATTTCACTCTGTTCGGCACAGTTGTAGTATTCCTTCAGAAGATTTAGAATATAGTGATACTTTCATAATGTAGTTAAGTTTTTATGTCTTTTCTGAACCTTTAACACTCCTTTGCCATTTATTTGGTGGTGTTCCAAAAAAGTCAGTCATACTGGTTTGGAATGACATTTAGTTAAACTGGTTAAGTTCAATACAAGGGAGTATGTTCTGCTCTATTTGCAAAGAAATGTTGACGTAAAGTCTTTAACCTAAAAGATTGTACTCCAGGGCATAGATGTGTATTTTATCACACATTTCCCCTTGACTTTTTGGCCGTTAATGACTAAACATTAACACATGTACATTTTCCAGACTAAGACGTTTCAGGAAACGATCACTTCCTTCTTTTGAGATGCAGCCAGATGTAATGTCTATTGTCTTTTGGTGAAATTGGGTCAATAATCTGATGTGTACACCACTTATGCTTAACCGATAAGCTTTAGTATCGCACAATATACATTGTGTATTACCTGCTCCATTTTTAAAGTGCCCCCGTATTGATTCATGATTCGGATCGAATTTCAAACTGCTGAAATTACTTGACATTGGCGATCCGAATCATGAATCAATCCACTGTTTGAATCTTTATTTGAGGATTGAAAACAAAACCGGGAAATGTTGAATAAAGTCGTAGTTTTTGCTATTTTCGTACCAAAATGTATTTTCGATGCTTCGAGATTCTAATGAACTAAGGATATCCAAATCCTCCTCCACTCACTCACACCAGCTCAGAGATTTACTTGCTCAACTTTACTGTTGTAAATGCTGCACATTGGCATTGTGGAAATAATGATTTAATTCAGCCATACATGTTTGAACCAGTAACTTATTCAAAAGAAGTGTGCAAGAGTGAATTGTACAGGCTCGTCTACAAATCAATGTATCAGAATTAAGTAATTTAACGCCATCTCAGAGTCAGCTGCCTTCTAAAAATCAGTATCCTTAGAAACACTATGAACAACTTAGAACGTCAATGGAGAAAGGCATATAGTTCATTATAACATTGTAATATTCATCCCGCTATATTGCTAAATGTACCCTATTTTTCACAACAACAAAAATATACCGGGATAACCTGGCTTCTCTTGAGACTCCTTTGCTTTACAGCATAGGAATGATATGCTAAAGCCCGCCCGCAAATTGTTGTTATTGATTACAGCATATTTTATGACTTTTTTTTTTTTTTTACTGTAGTTTTAAGGTGAAAATACTCAGCAATGGTGTTATGATTTAAGACAGACCATGTGAAAATGTATATTAAAAACACCACTTAGACATATAAACATTAAAAACTTTATTAAAAGTTTATTAAATACTTTTTATAAAAAAAAAAAAAATCATAATTATCGAGTGGAGTCCAGTTAGCATCTTGAAAATAAGTAGACTTTTGTGTAATGTCTTAACTCTGGGCAGTCCAATCATGAGTCATATAATGAGCCATAGACATTGCAACATCTCATAGTCATCCCTTACACTCGATATAAAAGGTAAAATAGAGCTATAAGCTAGACAGCTGTAATTGGCTATATCTAAAATCTCATAGTTTCTAAGTGGGTGACTGCATTTTTCTTTTTACCATTCCATTTCTTATTGAACACTGTCACTGGCCTTTCTGCAATAATAATGTTCTCTTTTAAACATTCCACAGGGATATGCATTCAGTGTTTATAGATGTTTTGATGGAGGTTGAATTGAAGGTTTATTTAGATTCAGTAATGCAATCTATTTAGAATTCTTGGGATTTTGTTATTCTTTTGAGCATCTTAGAAATGCATAATCATGACCAGATTATATGTGACCCAGGACTACTTTATAATAAAAAAAATTATATATAGGATAATAATTGGCCGAGATAAAATTATTTGAAAATCTGAAAAAGTGGGGAGAAAAAGACTAATATTGGGAAAGTCGCCTTTAAAGTTGTCCAGATTAAGTCCTTAGCAACGCATATTAGTAATAATATTTTGTTTCTATATATACCATAGAACTTTACAAATGATCTTCATGGAACATGATCTTTACGTAATATCCAAATGATTTTTGGCATAAAAGAAAAATCTATAATTTTGAGCCATATTTAAATGGGTATTGCCACAAATATACCCGATGTCGTGATTGGTTTCGTGGCCCAGGGTCACATATAAAGTTTTAGGTTTTATTCGTAGTGATCTGTTTTGGTCAGTGGTGCCAGAGAGAACTGATGTGTACAGGAAAATCCAGTTCTACAAGCTTGTGTGAAGAACCATTTGGTATCAGGGACAGTGTAGGAAGGAAATGTTTCTTTCAGACTGGTTTAACCGTTAAGCCATAAAAACGAGGGTGTAATTTTGTATACTTGAGTTCTTGAAAGATTAATACTTATTTTTAACGACTTGTCAAGTTAATATTAGGATTGATGCGATAGTTGGGGTTAGTTACCCAGTGCTTGGTTGTACACAATTACATGCCTACTGTGGCTCTGTTTATTTTAGGTTTTATATAAATAAAAATCAATTAGTTAAGTTGGACAATGGATGCTACAATTATAAACTGCAAGTGTCTGCTCCATACAACATGAGCTGCAGAGTCGCAGCAGGAGTCAGATTTCACTTATTGATAGGTGTAAGGAGAGATGAGATGAATGACCGGGCGATGGTGGAGGATTTGGTGCACAACAGGTCCTGAACGTCCTTGACAATTATCGTATCTTGTAAAACATGTGGTCATGAAGGTTGGTGCATCGTTTGATTTTTAATGGTTCCAGTTCCGCTTATCAAATTCTAGTTTAAATTTTAAGGTAAAAAAAAAAACATGTTTATTTAAAAAAAACATTTATTCTAACTCTTTTAGCAAAACATTCAGCTGAATATTATTATTATTATTATTATTATTCAGCTGAATATTATTAAATTTCACTTAAATGCATTACAAATGTTATTCAGTCAAGATCAGCGAGTGAATTTTGTCTTAGTCTTGTTGTTTGATTAACAAATCAGAATATTTTGATATTATTTTGTGTGTATTTATCTGTTAAATTTTACATTCAAGAAGATATGTGAGACTTACATGCTTTTTCCAGGGTTGAGCACGCATCCAAGGCAATTCTTCTTCCACTTGAATGGTTTAAAACCACATTAAAATGCACATAACGGAATCAAAAAGAGGAATCAAATTTAAATTTATAACAAGTATCTGATTCCAGAATTTAAATGTTCAATTCCTGACCCAATCGGTCAGTGCCGCTGCTCTCTACACAGAGTAGCCTCTGATTACACGTGATGGCGGATTTGTGAATTATTTTTATTCCTGTACTACCAGTATACTTCCCTATCCATCATGCATTGTGGTGTCACGTGTTGTATCCTGAATAATAAAACATTTATATCGGGCTGTTTGAAAAACTTGTTTGATTGACATGTTCAACCTCCAAGAATTTCACTTAAAATGTCATAATTACATTTCGGATTTGGTTTCAGAGAGCAAAGTGAAAATCGATTGAAAATGTGAACAGAATATGGAATAACATTATCATAGTGTGAATGTAAAATTATACCGGTTTAATGGGATTTAATCAATGCCAGCTGATGATCTATTGACCAACTAGTCGACCATTCTGACTCAGCCCTACTTTAGATTTAAACGCAACACATGACCTACACTACAAGGTTAATAATGGACATCTGCTTCTTTTTAGTGCTGATTTTGTCTCTTGTAAAAAGCACAAGACCATCATCTCTCAACCTATGACTGGTCTGTATCCAGCAGCTCCCAGTGGAGAAATATTAGGCCATAACCTCTTCTCTTGAGAGTCTGACTGATATACACACAGATCTACTATGGAGGGCAGTTCAGGACATCCACAGCATCTCAGGAGACCGCTGAACCAGCAGCCTGTCCAACACTGCAGTCTCAGGGGGAAAGAGCCTCTTCATGGCTTAATTGGGCCATACTGAAGCATTCTGGGAGATTTGCAGGCTATTTAATATTAGCCTGGTATTCATGGTTCTTGAAAGGAACCCTCAACTGATTTCAGAGTTGAAAACAAGCAGTTTTTAAACTGAAATGATTTCCACATATGGGTGTATAAACTGTATAGAATAGATGTTGTAATAACGTACTGGTTTTAAAATCATGTTTGACCTCTGAGTATTGCAACATAGTGGTTCTGTAGTAACCAGAAATATTAATCTTTGCTTATGTTGTTTTTTCAAGGTTGTCATACACTTTATTAATGATTTATAAATAACTATGGAAGTTAAGCTACACTGCCCTTATGAGGGCATGTGCAAAGTCAGCGGAAAACAAAAACGCTTATTTAAAATATCTTGATCACAAAACACACACACAACTTAATTTTTCCTGTACAAGAGTCCAGTAGGATTAAATGCATACATTTCCAGAGTATTAAAAGAACAGTGGGTAGGAATGCACAAGTCTTATGTATGAGTTGATCTGGCTCCAGCTGATTTGGTATTCTGCTGGGGTTTTTGTTCCTCGCAGGTTTCATTTGAGTGTGTTAGGAAACTGATCAGCACTTTAAAGTACTCAAGCCTTCGGATGTTTTCAGACTCTGAGGTTTTATCTACATGTGATGGTCTTCATTAGCCCACTGCGCGTGAGTGAAAAAGCGAGTGGGCATTCAAGTAAATTTCTCAAGCATTTATTGTGGCTCTGTTTTACCTCCAGTGAGCTGTCTGTTATTTCTCACAGGAATTGTTTTGTGTGTGTTCTTCTGCTTTTTTAGGTTGTAATTTAAGATTTCGTGAGGCAGAAGTTATGTTGTGTCAATATTTGTGAGAGCCTGTAAGGAATTTGTTATGGGCGCCAGTGAAAGATGCTCTTTAGAGAAGTTGAGTTCAGCAAGGGTTTCTTTCTCAGAACTTTTCAGTATTGGTAGTGATGTAATATGTGTCCTAATTCTTAAAGATCGAACAGCTGCTTGGATGTCTCAGCGTCTTATAAATCATTGTTATCTGCGCAACTCTGCTGTGTATGACGTGCCCTAATGTTAGAAGAGAGATGTGCCATAAACAGTTTATAGAGGCAAGTGGTTGGTCGATTTAGATGTCAGTCAGGCGTTTTTTTGTTTTTTAAGCATATTTTGGTCATACCCTTCTGTGTGAATCAAGCTTTGTTCCTTGTCAAAAGTTTGGCTAGTCGAGACTAGAGGTCTTAGTTGTGTCTAGTGGCAGAATGACAGGAGCCGTTCCCCACTAGGACAAAATGTGCAGCCACTTTTGAAATGGAAAGTTTTTTTTAATTTTGCTATCTCTCATATTTGTATTGGCTTAGTATGCAGTAACAGAGTTAGTCTCAGTTCAACCTTCTTGAATGTTTGGCAAATCTTCATGTATTTGTTAGTGACAGCTGCTATCTTGGAAAAACAACCCTTGTTGCATTATTTATGCCAAAAACCCTGCTCACTGCACTAGATTTCAGCTACACAACAATTACCAATAATTCTCCTTCATCCTTTGAATGGTGGTACACTCTCATGCTTTTAGTTTCTTCAGACATGCATCAGCAGGCCTTGATAATTCCCATGATTCTGCAGATACCATATGACCTTATTCTTAAACCGGTTTTAACATAAAATTAAACTAAAATTGTCGTGTCGAGTTTTGGCTTCAGATTGATATGTTCTTCCGCGAAGAAAAACAGTTCCAACCTGCTTTAAGCCTTTATCTATTGCTGAAGATTTGCCATATGTCCTTGCTAAATGTTGAAAATGAATGCTGTGAAAGGGTTAGTTCACCCAAAAATGAAACCAAGCCTATGATTTACTCACCCTCAAGTCATTATAGGTGTATATGACATTCTTCTTTCAGACAAATACAATCGGAGTTATATTTAAAAAGTCCAGGCTAACGTTAATCCAAGCATTGTTGTAGTTGTAGTTGTGTTTGAAGTCCATAAAAAAGGCAGCTGTCCGTCAAATAACATGCTCCACATGACTCCGATGGGTTAATAGAGCCTTCTGATTCGAATCGATGCGTTTGTGTAAGAAAAATATCTATATTAAAAACGTTATAAAGGAAACCCGCCTTGAAGTCTTCCATTGTAACCCACGACTGTTTAAGCCACAAGATGGCGCCAGCGTTAAGCATAGAAGTAGTACCGGTCAAGATAACTCGTAGTACCCGTATGAGCGGTTGTTATCTGGAAATAACATACCGCTGGAATGCGCGATTGACCAATCAGAATCAAGTATTTCACAGAGCCGTGTAATAAATGGACATAAAATACAATGGCAGTCAATGAAAACCGACACTGTTTGATTACCAACATTTTTTTAAATATCATCTATTATTTTACACAGATGAAAGTCAGTCATAAATTGGACAACACATAATCGGAAAGAGCTTTATTTTTAGGAACAGTAATGCAGCATTTTCTCCCCCATACATAGTTTTACAATGAATATCATGACTTTTAGCAATATATGTCATCCAGTTTTTAGTAAGATGATATTCTAATATTGATCTAATCTAGCTTACTGCAGTGTGAAAGCCAGCGCACAGTAACGTTAACATAACTTTCAAATGTATTTGTAGTATGATTGTTTTGACCAAGTAATATAGCGCTGCCCCTAACCAGTAGCCCCTGAAGTATGTATGTCGCCCAACACATTACCTCTCACAGTAGTTGCATCATGGCAGCTATTTGAGTGCTCAGGTAGGTAAGTTCTGCCTGAAGCAACAAAAAGAAGATTTATTTTTTAAATGGGACTCCTTACCCCATCTGTTTTATCCTCTCTATTTGGACTCAGTTATAGTTGCCCATCTCTTTATGCTCTCCTATTTGCTTTTGTGTGGTTGGTTTATTTCCACACCCAATACATATTGCCTACCACCAATAATATTAGAGAAAAAGAAAGGCGTTCGCTGCATTGTTGCCAAGTCCACTGTGTTCTTTTGGTTGCGTGCTGTTTTTTCATGTCCGTGGGTTGAAGCAACCCCAATATTTAGCCCCAGGAATACAAAGAACCCTGCCAAAAAAGGCAGATTTATACCCCACAACATGATTTTTAGCAGGGGACCTCCACCCGAGATGGGATTGGTCTTGTTTCAGGCTAGTTTTGAGTAGCAATTTGCCAGGTTTTCTTGTGAAAACCTGGCAACCCTGGTTCGCCGCGAAAATTATAAATCAAAATGGTGTCAGACTTAAAACAAATGCTGCGAAGATTACTGTCGAGAAATGACACATCAGTTGTGGTCTCCGATATTTATGGACGGTCATAATTTTTGTGGGACTGAGATGGGAGAGATTTGAAAATCCACTCCTGTGTCACCCTCTAATACCAGTCTAGACCATGACAGTTTACGCTGAAAAAATAACCTATTTTTCTGCTCTGAAGCCTGAGAGACTGTGTTCATTGGAGGCAATGACAGTTTGTGTGTGAAGGCATGTTCTCAGAGATACCTGTGGTGGGAAGGACATTTGATGTTTCCAGGTCTCGTATGTATGCGTGTTTTGACATCAGCACGGTTAAAGAGTAACTGACTATAGCAGTAATGCTCAAACAACAAGCTGTTTACACAGTGTTTTTGTTCACGCTTTGTTCATTCACATGCTGTACTCTTGCTCTGTCCGCGTGGATAACTTTCTCTGAATTGGACCTTGTCCAGTGTCATCTACAACAGCGTCTGACACCGTTCACAGGGTATGGGGTGGAGATCTGCCATGTGAATCATCTTATTTTAGTCTATGTTTGTGTGCGTTCTTCTCTAAATTCTTCTCTATCTCTCCTCACAGACTGATCCAGTGCGCTTGAAGCTCAGCTGACTCTTCTCTTCTTCTTCTTCGCGGTCATCATCCTCATCAGTGTGTGTGTGTAAGGATGCCGCCAGCGACAGGAGGGCCGGTGGGCTACACTCCTCCCGAGGGTGGCTGGGGCTGGGCAGTGGTGGTAGGGGCCTTTATCAGCATTGGCTTCTCCTATGCCTTCCCCAAATCCATTACAGTGTTCTTCAAAGAGATCGAGGTGATCTTCAATGCCACGAGCAGCCAAGTGTCATGGATCTCATCAATCATGCTGGCTGTCATGTATGCAGGAGGTTAGTTTCGTGAACTACTTTTGCTTTACTTCTGTCCTTCTTGGTTCTTTATCTCTCAATCAGAAATGAATTGTCAGTTTACTTAAAGGTGCCCTAGAATGCAAAAATGAAATGCTGTTTCATGCATACTGAGCTTTTAACCCTGTTAAAGACTTGGATTCCCATCCTAAACATAGACAAAGTTTCAAAAACTAATGTTGGACATATGATGGAGTATTTCTGTGTTAAAAATACTCCTTCCGGTTTCTCACAAGTTTTGGAGAGTTTTTTTCGAGTATGGGTCGGCTTGACGTCGATAGAACGGAAGGTCCTTGTATGGGCCGTACGGGCTCTTCTCCCGGTAGGGTGCGCGCGCGTGCGATTAGAGCGAGAGAGGAAATGCACGCCCATAAACACTCGCTCAGGTGCAGATCCAGTCGTCCGTGAACACTTATGTCGTTATAGTCCGTGCCGCGCTCCACTTTATTCCTATGGGTGACGTCGAGCGACTTCAACGCTTCAGCACAGCATTCTGGGAAGGCAGCGCTGCATTTGAACCGATTAGAACGCAGAAATGACGGGAAGCTTCACAACATCGCTTCAGTCGCATCGCAAAGTGGAGTTCCACGGTCACTGGTAAAGAAGTGTGTTTTTGACGGAGCGGTCCCAGCGATAAAGGTTCGGTCCTGCTTTGGAAGCAGCCGGTGAAAAAAAAAAAAATACATGAAACTACATTTGGCCATCTAAAACCATTGCGTTTTTTGGAGGGATTTCATTGAACTAATGGCATTGTAATCGTCTAAAACGCATGCTCTGGTTACTTGGGGCGATGTCAAATAACAGTCACATGTTTCAGCATGTTACAATAATTATATGGCTTGAGTTAATATAACCTATTCCCTAATCATTAGGGCCTAATGAATGAAACTGTTTGTCATCATACAGACTGCCAGTGTGAATGGTCTCTCTCTCGCCCTCTCTGTTCATTGTGTGTATATGCGTGCATGCGGGGAAGGAGTTGGATTTTCAAATAATAATCAAATAATTCCCATCGATCTTTGAATATTATTTTTGCTTGAAATGCCCATCCGTAGAGAGGAGGCAGTGCCTCCATCACGCTATGATGGCTATTGTGCAGTTTACGAGATGAATCAGTCATTTTTTCGTGCATGTTCTGTATTCGTAAATTGATGAATTTAGCTTTTTATTAAAGGCACAGTATGTAAGATTTTAGCATTAAAATATCTATACAAAAACACTAGAACAGTCTTATATATATTTTGTTTACTTGTTTGCTTACATTATCCCAAATGTTTCCAGCAATGTTTAAATCCAGAGAAATCTCCAATTTTGCACATTTGTGATGAACCACAATTATTAATTTTCATTTGCTGGTTCTGTCACCAAAGATAACGGCATCAAGTGAAAACGGCTGTGGACGTGAACACAACGCCACGTTCCATCTCTGCGTCGTCAAGTTTCATCTTTGTTATTGTTTTGAGTAAGCAACATAGTGGTGAAACTATTGCTGTGCATTAAATAGGAAGCCTAATTAAAAAGTAAGTAAAACTCGCCCAATTGTTAAGCAGTTAATCATCTCACAGCTTTGTCATGTCACATTCCAACCTAAAATGACTTGAAACCATAATATGTGAGGGTTTTTAGTTCTTGCAAACAGCTGTGCCCAAAATATGAATGCAACACGCTATATTGTAGATTAAGCACTTTCCCAAAGAAAACCATTAAAAAGAAAAAGTTTGCATTGAAAAACAATAGAAAAGCAGCGCAGTGGAATGTTAAAAATGCATTCTGTGTGAACGGCCCTTTAGAATATCCTGCTGTTTGTAGTGATTGAAATACTGATGAGCTTGCAGTTTGTTCACATACATTAGTTTTTCTTCTTTTAAGAGGTGATCTAAATTTCCGTGGTATAAAACGGATGGAAAAGAGACAGGCTTGCCCTCCAGGTCTCCGCACCAGCTACCTGACTGAAAACTATTAGTTGTTCCATTCTGAATTCTAAGTTTGTGTTAAGGTCCACTCACACCAAGGATAAATATAAAGATATAGTTCTAAAAATCAGTCCACACTAAAAGTATAATGATAATAGCACAAAGAAGCTGTATTGTTAGAATCACTTTCAGAATGACTTTTTCCAGCTGGTAAATGATAAAAACAGGGACAGCCAATCCGAACCCACCAGACTTTAAATAGCTCAAGCATTTAAAGGGGAAGACAACAAAATTGCAGTGTGTGCTTATACTAATCACAACAGTATTGTCTGCTGGTTTGGACGCTAATATAGTTGTCGCTCTTGGTGTGAAAAGGGACTATACTCTCTCTCTCTCTAGCTGTTTTGTTTCTGTTGTGTTCTGGTAGAGTAAAATAAGGTCAGATCTGAAACACAGCTGTGTGTTTAAACTTTGACCTGCTTTTTGCTACTGATGTGCATTGCATCTGTGTTTGTTTGCATGTATTTTTACAGGTTTTCGTAAAATAAACCTGATTAGGTAGAGGCAGGTTTAGACTGGTTTTCCAATCTGATGTTCTAGCAGGCAACAGAATGCGATGCTGATTTGTCATTAGACAGTTAAACCACACTTATTTACTTCTATGAGTTTTTGGTGTAAAGTTTGAAGAGTTGTCAAGTCACTTGACACTGTACTAGGGAGGATACAAACGTACACGTAGTAAGTTTAATTTGTATATCAACTACCACGTCAAAGAGAGAATGTGGCTAAGTACAGTGTAGACTGATGGTGTCACTTCCTGAAGTCAAATGTGTCTGAGGTTTTTCCACACCCACTTATACGCAGTACATTAGCTACATTATGTTCATGTTGCTTTGCACGTAGCCTGAACTCAACAAAGAGGCTCTTCAAGTCACCTATAACGAGAGAGAGAGAGAGAGAGAGAGAGAGAGAGAGAGAGAGAGAGAGAGAGAGAGAGAGAGAATGGTCTTTTCTTTTTTTGTGAACCAGTTGTGACTAAATTTAAAAAAGTGAAAGTTTGAAAGGAATATTGATGTGTTTAATAAATGTAAATGTTTTGCAAATGAGCATGTGCTGTAGTAACCGAATGAATGAATGAATGAATGAATGAATGAATGAATGAATGAATGAATGAATGAATGAATGAATGAATGAATTTGTATCACTCTGTATCCTCTTTTTTCTTCTTTCTCTTATAAGGGGTGCACTCACACTAATGAAAATGTCACTGCTATACGGTATTCATCTGTATGTTTTTTAAATACTTTTAATCAACAAGGCTTCATTGAATTGACCTAAATGTTATTATTTGTAATACAAATCTTTTGCAACATAAATGCAGTCCTTTTGAACTTTCCAGTTATCAAAGAATCCTTAAAAATGGATTTATGGTCAAAAAACCAAGAAGCATAAGAGTTTTCAACGACGATGATGATGATGATGATGATAATAATAATAATAATAATAATAATAATAATAATAATAATAATAATAATAATAATAATTGTTTCTTGATCAAATCAGCATATTAGAATGATTTCTGAAGGGTCAAGATGGGATGAATGATGCTTAAAATTAAAAAATGCTCCCTTGACACTGCCAAGCATGCCGCTTCTCAGTGAAGTTTCTATCATTTAAACTGTCAAAAGATTTGACCAATCTTTGACTTTTAGACCCTCTCTTGGTTAAACAACTTGTTTCTATACAATTTGCAAGTTAGAGTTCACCAAACTTGAACTTTAGCACAGAAAAATGAGTATCCTATACCAGCCATTTCCCAACTTCTTTGGTCTGCTTAACCCCTTTGACCTGAAATATTTACTTAAAGTTCCCCTTGAGATTATAAATTCACAACTCTTTGATGTCGGATAATGGTCACATGACATGCAGGCAGGGTCGCATTAAAACTATATAGCGCCCCTGG
This sequence comes from Pseudorasbora parva, assembly GCF_024679245.1. NCBI lineage: Eukaryota > Metazoa > Chordata > Actinopteri > Cypriniformes > Gobionidae > Pseudorasbora > Pseudorasbora parva. Next base: position 27,317,144 of record NC_090184.1, read on the forward strand.
GCTTTACCTTGAGGGGCCCATCATCCTCCAGAACTATTACCTGCATTCTTCTTAGTCACAAAGTAAAATATTTTTGCTAAATAAAATATTGCAGGAATAAATACCATTATCAAAAACATCCAAACTTATAGGTCTGTCATAAAATATAAATATCACTGCATAATCTACATATTGGTACATTGTCCAAACTATTTGCACAGACTACTTAAAATACTTAGAACTAACTGCTTACACCAGCTTAGTCTTCAAATCAGCCTTTTTTATTATTTTTATAAATGCAATAAAGCTTTCATACAAAATTTCATTTATAATTTCATACTAAACATTATTATAAAATGCATAATACTGATAATGTAATCAGATCATTGGGACTAATTTTTAATATTTCCTTAAGCTTTTTTTATTTAATAACTAAAATGGTATTCCGCATTTGCGCACTCTAGTGTTGAATGTGATAATTGTGCAGTAAAGACATCAATGCCTTTCTTACTGTTGTGTAAGTGAGAGAGAGAGTAGCCAATGACATTGGGAACAAAAGAAAGTGTTCATTCTCTTGAGTGTAATGAGAGCGAAAACATACAACCTCTTGGTTAGTTTAACTGCACCAATAAAGCCACTGGAGAAAACATTCAAAGACACTGTGGAGGTGCTGCATACGCATTTAAATTTGAAGCCATTGCTAACCATGGAGCGCTTTTGCTTTCATAAGCGCTATCAACAAAAGTCAGAATCAGTATCTATCGCAGTACGTGGCCGAGCTTAGGAGGCTTGCAGAGCACTGCCAATTCAGAGAAGGGTTGTCTGATGCGCTCAGAGTAGGGTTGAAATGATTCATCGAGTAACTCGAGTTAATCGAATTTTAAAAAATCCTCGAGGCAAAATCATCTGCCTTGACACGTCCTTTAGTCCATTTAACTACACACAGATGTTGCAAAAAGACATTTTTTGTGTAAGGACTCGGAGTGTGACAGTTCAGTGGGTAAAAATCCTAAAAATTTCCGGGTGGATGAGAGAAATCATAATGTGTTGATTTGAATAAAGACAGGGAACTCTAATTTCACGGTAAAACGCAATGAATGCGTGTCATTTTTTAACTTTCGTTTTCAGCTCATGTCGAGATCAAAGACAGCAATGCGAGAGAGAGTGGCATCAGCACTGGTAATATCATTTAGTCTCCCTATTTTTAAATGAAGACAACTGTGTGTTGAGCTTTAGGATGCGACGCTCAACATTTAATTTTCATTTGCGGCAGTGACGCAAGGAGATACGAGCAACTCCAAACCTGAATGCGATGGAGTTTGCAGCTTTGCACATGGATCACCGATCGTCATTGTGATGTGTGTGAAATCTTTAATGAGACTTTATATACTTAATAATATCTTCGAAATACACCATTAAAATGTTCTCAAAAGCAACGCAAGGCACAACAAACACCAGAAGCTGTGTGTTTGTGATGAGCAGCGCTCGTGCTTTCAGAGCTGCATGCTTTCATTGATTTGTGTAAATTAAATATCACACTTTAATCATATTTATAGCTACTAACTTAATAAAACAAGCTGTGTTACAGTGATGAATGATTAGCTCAAAATGTAGATCTGTAACCTATGTGTGATGTACTTTATCTAAACACATTTGCTCACGCTCCAGCGGTTAGCCTACTCCTCCGTGTAATATAGCTATAAGTTGTCAACCCTGGTTTAGGTTAAGAAATATAATTTCACCAAATACGTTTTTTTTTTTTTTAAAGCAAACTATTTCAGCGTAGCTAATATGTGAGGATAACATTGCGCTTAACACTGAGGATTTGACGTGATCCTCATTGGGTACGGGTGGATGGTTTGTTTTTAGCAGCTGGTTCGGTAACGTTAGAGCTAATCCGCGCATCTCATTTCAAGTTAACCTGTCCAATATTCTTACAAAAGCCACAAAGCTTTCAGAAGACAGTAAAGGCTTATGTCATGCCTGAGCTGAAGCAGAAACACAGCATAAATACAATATTTTTAGGCATTATTGTTATTTATATTACTATTATTTTGGTTTATTGGTTGGTTGGTAGGTTTAGTTTAGTTTACTTTTTTTAAGTAATTTGAAATAGATTTTTATATAATATGGTAATTGTATGTATGGTAAATTGTTTAGTTTTAGTTATTAATGTATGCAATTTCAGCAACTTAAATTTTCTAAAAAGAAAACAAATTAAATTGTTAATTTAAGATACGCATCTTATTTTCTTATATATTTAGTATTGCTCTTTAATTAAAAAAAAGTAATTATTATCAGATTATTTGATAGATTAACTACTAGATTAATCGATTACAAAAATAATCGATAGCTGTAGCACTTGCTCAGAGAGAGGCTTCTTACTGAGAGAGAACTTTGACGCAACCACTATAAATCGACACCTCTATGCTAGGGGTGCACCGATCCGACTTTTTCAGTCCCGATACCGATACCGATGCCTGGGCTTTGTGTATCTGTCGATACCAGATACCGATCCGATACTATTGTTAAATTAATAATAAACTGTATATACCTTCCTTGAAGAGACTAAAGGCACCAGACTTTACTAAATAAAGATAATAAGACAAAATAACAGATGTATGCAAAGTGTTGAATTCTTATTTATTTAAAAAACAATTGTGCATTCAAATCTAAAATATAATTTAGGGCTCGACATTAAGCATGCTCCTGTCTCTCCTTCGGATAAGTAAATAGATCATTCATTTGTCGTGCTTGTCCGGGAAAAAAGTTAGGTGTGTGTGTGTGTGTGTGTGTGTGTGTGTGTGTGTTGTAAATATAACTTATTCTGAAGCAATGTTCTGAGTGTTCAATCAGCTTTTAAAATTTTAAATTTGCATATTAGTGATATTTTTCCTTTATAAAGGGCATTTTCCCCTAATCTTATTAAATATGAGCTATGCTTCAGGTTTTATATTATATTCTTAAATTTGATCTATACATTAAATACAAATAAGACACTATAGGGATGTTACCAATCAAATTAAATTATTTACCCAGAAAAATTACTACTGCATTAAATGATGTTATGAGATTTGTATTTTTGAATAAACAAAATAAATGTTGAAAAATATAGGAAACTAAACCACCAGTAGGTGGCAGTAGGTGAGTCTTAATGAGTAAGTCATTGAGTCATTAATTCAAATGATTCATTCAAACGACTGATTCCTTTAATAATGAGACAGTCGTTTACGAACAGGTTATTGAATCTTTGATTCAACCACTGAATCATTCCGAACACGTGAGACATGTTATGGTTCTGCTTTTTGGAACTTTGTTGCTTGGAATCTTTGTTTGGAACTATTTTCGCAGGTGAAATAGAACAAGACCTCAATATTGCATCTAAAATGTAAGTAACTAATGTTAATGATTGTTTATGGAGCTGTCATAGGAAATCAGTGACATTTTCAATCGTGATTGTATTCAGGGAAACAGCACATTTGGTTGTGTGAAGTTGTTTAACTGTATCATATGTTATAAAGATAAAAACGTAACATTTTTAATGTTTACCGCAATTACTATGTGTGAGTGGCGCTTTTTTGATTTCTCCTCAAGATGCGCGAGCATCAACAGCGCGTTGTTACCGTCAGTTCATTACATTAGCATTATCCACTATCAGTCACTTACACTAAATTAATCCTTTGCATCTTGCAAAGTTAGCTGCTGGGCTATATTGTCCACTCCTTTAGTTTTACTGAGCTGCAGGAATGCAGCGTGCTCCTTAACATGGTGTTTCTGGATTAAATTGGTAGTATTATTGCCGACAGATGAACTAGTTGGCGTGGCAAGCATAAAATATCTCTACACATCCGACTCTCTGGCTCGCTCCATGTTGCTTCGAGCACGCGACACACGTGAAGCTGACGAATGACGTAGGGTTCTGCTGCGATTAAAAAACCAACAAAAAAACACCTGGATCGGCCTGTGGATCTGTTCATTTTTCCGATCCCCGATCCAGCTTTGTCGTCAGTATCGCGGCCGATATCCGATCCTAATATCGGATCGGTGCACCCCTACTCTATGCCCCGTAAGACACTCTGTGTGAAGCTGAGAAGCTTGACAGGCTTGTCATAAATTTTGCTGCATTCCCTTAAAAAAAAACCTGAGGATGGAACTTGACAGGATCAGTGCTGTCAATAACATCATACAAGGATTACAAGACCGTTTTGACAAAATCAAACTGAAGTGCACTTCAGTAATGCTCAATACCTACACAGGTGAGAAAATGGTACCTGTGGGAAAACTAAAAGTCAAATGTGAAAACAAAAGGTGCATTTTGGATCTTTATAGGCTGAAAAAGGCTTAGTTGAGCTCAATTAGCAGTCCATGAAAGCCATGCAAGTTACCCCCAAGGTAAACATGTGCTTTATGCAGGACAAACTAGAACAAGTTTTCCAAGATGGCATTGGAACACTGAAACTCATTATTAAAGTAAGACTTACTATTGAGACTGGTGCACAGCCAACATTTCACAAGGTACGTCTTGTACCATGTTCAATACGCCCAAAAGTGTAGGCTGAGCTAAAACGACTAGAAGATCAAGGAATCCTGACTAAAGTAAGCTAAACTGACTGGGCTACAGTTATAGCTCCAATTGTCACAAAGGGTGGTGAGAGTAGTATGTAAGAATCTGTGGTGACTTTAAGGTCATAATTAACCCAGTATTGCAGACAGAACAGTATCCATTGCCTCCCAGTGAGGACATCTTTGCATCACTGCCAGGTGGACAGAATTTTTTTTATATTTTATCTTTACCAGACGTACTTACAAATGGAGATGGGAGAATCTTACAATACCTGAATTGTACCTTACAATAAACCCGGTCTCTTCCGCTGTAACTGTTTTTGCCATGTCATCAGCGCCTTTAGTGTGGCAAAGAGCCATGGATCAAGTTTTGCAGATGATACCTGACTCACCTGGCAAACTTTGAATGCTGCTCTTGAAAGGCTTGCTACGTATGGGCAGAGCAAACAAAAGCAAATGTGAATTTTTCAATGATTCAATTGAATCATTGAAAAGGACAGCCTTCCCAAATCTCCAGATAAAATCAACGCTGTTTTGAATACACCAGAAAATGTGAACCAGTTTTATTCATTTCTTGGAATTGTGAATTACCATCACAAATTCTTGCCAAATCTTTCCACCGTGGTATATTGAATGCATTTCTGCAACAGAAAATCATACGGGTGTGGTCCAAATAGTGTCACAAGGCTTTCAGGACAGCTAAACAAATGATCACTCCTGAGACTGACCCCAGTCTCTCTTTGCATTTAGCGTGCAATGCTTTGCCATACGAAATAGGTGCTGTGTTGTCTCACAAAATGACTGATGGATCTGAGAGGCCAGTAGCATTTGCATCAAGATCCTTGACTGCTGTGGAACGCAAATATGCCCAGATTGATTGGGGGACTTAAGCTCGACTATATGGAGTGAGGAAGTTTAATCAGGATTTGAATGGAAAACACTTCACTCTGATCACTGATCATCGATCTCTAGTGGTTATTTTCAGCCCTAGCAAAAGTGTTCCGATGATGGCAGCAGCACGACTACAGCACCAAATACCATGGCAATGCAGATGGATTGTCACATCTTCCTCAGAGGAACGTAGATGATGTCAAAGATGACACATGTATTTTAAGTTGCTTAAATGGAACATTACCTGTCACAAGTGTTTAAATACAAATGGAGACAATTCAAGATCTGTGAGCAGCTGTCTGTAACACAAGGATGTGGGGTACCCATAGACCATTTTAAAAAATGGACGTCGCAAATTCATTCTCTTCTGCTGAAGTAATTGAAGCCTCCAGATATGCCGCAGACATCTTGCGCAGATTTTACGAACCCGAGCCTGTGCAGCAGAGACCAGAAAGTAGAGATGCAATATCCAAATCCTGCCCACACTCTCGCAGATGTTGAACAATTCATTATGTCAGTGTGAAATGAACAGTTGTGGAAATGTAGAAAATAAAGCTAAAGTTTCAATCTTCTCCCAAAAATCCAGAAAAAAGTGCGTTAGTGCCTCAGTGACAACACTCAGAGAAGCTGTAAATCTCAGCTGTCAATCATGACGTCACCCCTCCCCCCTAATATAGCAATAAATAACTAAAATTAAACTTATTTAAAGAACGAACACTTGAAATGAAATCGTGATAAAAATTGCCTACAATGACAGATACCTATTTTGGGGAAAAATTATTTGAAGTGTAATTTGATTGTTTAGGTTGTCTCGCGTCCATTAAAAAACATGGAGGGCCGGGGGTTTTGACCTACCACCTGGGGGCGATCGAGGTGTGGAGGCTTCAGTTTCTGAGAGTGCTACAGGCTTAGGGGTACAATTGGGATTGTGGGTCTGAAGCAATGTTTGGTGGCCTGGACTAGATTGCCAAATGGAAGATCTGGCTAAAACCTGTTCTGGATGTTAACAGATTCAACAACAGCCACAAGCAGCACGTGAAGCACAAGCTTTAAGATTGTGGAAATTCTCCACCAGTCCCTGACAGTGAATACACATTGACTATGCAGGACCCTTTTTTGACAGAAGTTTCTAGAAGTAGTGGACACACATTCAAAGTGGTCAAAATTCAAAAATGTTACATCTACAATGACTTTTCAGCTGTTTTACACATTGTTTTCCCACACTGGCCAGCGAAAATGTTACAAAGTTTACCTCGGAGGAATTCAAGTCATTCGTGCAATGGAATTAAGCAAACTACATTTGCTCCTTACCAACCTGCAATGGTGCAGGGGTCTGGCTGAACACTTATTCAGTACCTGAAACCTGGAGAGAGAGTGCCACTGCAACAAAAGATTGCAAACTCTATTTTAGCCTTTAGGAAGTCAGCTCACAGGTCAGTCTCCAGCCACACTCTTTATGGGAAGAAGTCTTCATTCATGTCTAGACTTACTTCTAGCTTGCGCCAGCATGTGCAAACCAAGCAGTGTAGCCAAAATCCAAAACGATTTGTACTCAGGACCTTACAAAATGGTCAAGAGTTTGGAAACCTCACAATGCTCGGACAAGTATGCCCTCATTACACCAGAGGCTCCATCAACAGCTTCACAATGACTCACAGTGAATTACAATCACAATCTTTTCCTCAAAATGCCAAATGAAGAAACTTTCTTCTGAGTGTGTTCGTAAACCACCTAACAGGCTGGACACACTTGTATACATGATGCATAAAAAAGTACAAATAAAAAGTTATGTTAAAATTTTAGTCATAATTATTGACATGGTTGAATGTGTTATGTATTGCCATGTTTTGTAGAAAAAAAGAGAAAATTGTTATTCTTGTTAACCATGTGCAACTTGAAGTGAGTATATCAAGGCTGGAGGGGAGTAACTGTTGTGTAATGAGTCGATAACTAAAAAGGTATTCTGCCTCTGTGATAATTGTAAGTGTGCAGTAAAGACGTGTGTGTCTTAAGGCCCTGATATTGCAAGCAAAATCGAAAAACAAACTGATGTGACGAAATTTCGAACAAAATCAAACAAAGTTTGTTTTGGCCTGCAGTTCTTTTTGGGAGTTCGAAACATCTTGCCAAACTTGGTGTTCTCATTTTGATTCTTCTACTGCCAGGTCATTTAGCGAGGTGTATTTATCTACCCAAACCCCAAATGTTGTTGAAGCTCTTTCCTCTTGTGATCATCCTGATGATCTGGTTGACCTTTTTGAGAGTACTTGTACTGATACACTATATTCCGTTGCTCCTCTAAGGGTTCAAATAAATTCAGGCTGGTGAAGAAAGTGCAGCCTTGCTTAAATGATTCTATCCGTACCCTCAGACAAGAGTGTAGGCGAACTGAACGTAGGTGAAGAAGAGACGAACTTCACATTTTTAATGAAATTTTCAAGCGGTGTCTTAAGCCAGTGGTTCCCAAACCTGTCCTGGAGGACCCCCAGCACTGCACATTTAGTATGTTTTCCTCATCAGACACACCTGGTCCAATTCATCAGCTCATTGGTAGACATGGCAAGACCTGACGTGGGTGTGTCTGATTAGGGAGACATACAAAATGTGCAGTGCTGGGGGTCCTCCAGGACAGGTTTGGGAACCACTGTCTTAAGCGGTTTCAGAAAGCTGTTAGGGAGGCACGGTTGAATTACATGTCTGTTTTAATTGCACAAAATTCTCACAGGCCAAAGGTGCTTTTTAGCACAATTAATGCACTTTTAAATATCTCCCCTAGTGCTACATCAGAAGCTTCTATTTGACCTGTGTGATCAATTTTTAACACATTTTATTCATAAAGTTGAGGATATTCGCTCTAATATCTCATCACAGAGTTCTTCATGTCAAGAAATGCCCCCTTGTTATAGTGCTCTTTCACTTTTTCAACCAGAGTCACCCTCACAGCTTTCTGATATTTTAGCTGGCATGAAATCTTCTGTTAGCCCTGCAGATGTTTTGCCTTCACACATTTTTAAGGAGATTTTTTCAGCTCTTAGTCCAGTTGTTATTGCTATCATTAATAGTATGCTAATAAATGGAATGGTACCTACCAAGTTCAAACATGCTACTGTACAGCCTTTGTTGAAAAACCTACTTTAGATCAGCACAACATGAATGACTACAGACCCATTTCCAAATTGTCTTTTATCTCAAAGGTATTGTTAAAAGTTGTCTACTCTCAGATTTCTTCATAACTAAGTGCCTTTAATATTTTTGACACATTCTAGTCCGATTTTAGAGAGCTACATAGTACTGAGTCGGCTTTGTTGAAGGTTTTTAACATCTTACTCACCTGGATGCATGCAGGATCTGGCTGTATTTTAGTTTTATTGGACTTAAGTGCAGCATTTGACACCATTGATCATGATACACAGACTTGAGCATGTAGCTGGGTTTTTGGGGCTCCCTACACTGGGGTCATGGGGGTCCCATTGGTACCTCCTCCCACCCGGAGTGTGGAGCTCCAAGTCGGCTTGGCCTTTGAGATATACCCCCCGGACAGGAATCTTGGTGTAATTTCTGATTCCAGCCTGAGTTTTAATAAGCAGATTAGCGCTGTGGTAAAAAGCAGTTTCTTCCAACTGAGATCTATTGCTAAAATTAAGATGATGCTATCAAAGAAAGACCTTGAAACTGTCATTCATGCATTTATCACTTAAAGCTGGACTATTGTAATTCGTTGTACCTAGGTTTGCCTAATTCAGCTGTAAATCGTTTGCAAATGGTTCAGAACGTAGCAGCCAGACTACTACCTGGCACTAAAAGGCATCAGCACATCACTCCTGTGCTAGCCTCTCTTCATTGGCTACCGGTTAGGTCATGGATTGATTTTAAAATTTAGCTTTCTGCATGGCCTTGCACCTCAGTACAGTGATCTTGTTATGCACAATGCCTCAAGATCCCTTCGCTCTTCGAATCAACTTCTACTTTCTATTCCTTGCTCTCGTTATAAGACTAAAGGTGACCGGGCTTTCTCTGTAGCGGCTTCTCAAATCTTCTCAAATCCCCTCTGTTGCTACTTTTAAAGCTTCCTTAAAAACTCATTTATACTCTTTATGTTTTAACTGATGGTGTAAATGCTTTCCCATGTACCCTCACTGTATATATCTAATGTGTAATTCTGTTTTGATTTTGTTTTAATGCTCTTGTACAGCACTTTGGTGACAACCTTGGTTGTTTTAAATGTGGCATATAAATCAATAAACTAAACATAAAGTTATCCGGAAGTGACACACTGCCAAGATGGCAAAGGCCTATGGTACAAACATATCCACGTTGCTGTGATCATATGCTTTTCTTATGCTTTATTTTAAAAAATGCTTGCTGTTTGTTTTGTTATTGAGAGGAAAGCATTCAGCACATATTTAATCTAAACTAGATGTTCGCCAACAGTATATCGCTGGTCACATATTTGAACTTCATTTGACACCAAAAATATTTCGGCATGGCTATATCAGGACCTTTACTGTTATGTTAGTGTAAAAAGTGTGAGTGTGAGTTTTCTCCAGTGTTTGTAAATCGCACTGCTGTGCTCCTGAAAGTACATTTTAAATTAAAACTTTAACTGTAAAACTGTAAAAATACACTACAAGTAGCTCTTAGACTGAATATCTAAAAAGTATCCTCTGCTGTCTCCCGTCTCTGCAACAGTTTATATAATCTTGTATGTGTCTATTTGGATCACTGCAGTTTTTGTCTCTGTTTTTGTGTGGGCTGGAAAGGACGCCTGTTTGGTGCTACACAAAGCCTGTCAGAATAAATTAATTCAAGGAATGTGACTGGGGGATGAACAAATGGCTTTGAACTCTGATTGGGTGCATGGAACATACAGGAAATACCCTCCTCCTGATGATGGGAATTAGCCTTTATGGCGAACTGGCACATGTAACTTGAATAGTTGAATAGGGCGGCAGTGGCTCAGTGGTTCATGTAGATTGTCTACAAACCAGAAGGTTGGTGGTTCAATCCCCGGTTCCACCTGACCAAGTGTCGAAGTGTCCATGAGCAAGACACCTAACCCCAGCTGCTCCCGACGAGCTGGATGGCGCCTTACATGGCTGACATCGCCGTCGGTGTATGAATGGGTGAATGTGAGGCAAAAATGTAAAGCGCTTTGGATAAAAGCGCTATATAAATGCAGTCCATCCATTTAGTTTGCAGATAATTCAAGAAACATTTTGCAAACTTCAAGTAAGAATTGATAGCAATTGTAAAAAATATATATAACTTAATGTGCACTAAATGATTTATTTATTTAAGTCTTTGTTTAAAGCTACTTTTATCTTGAAATGTTAGCATTAGTTTAGGTTGTGTGCACACAATACTATATGCTATGACATTTTTTTGGAGTTTGTGCTAGATTCATCTGCACTGTTTCAGATTCTCTTAATAGCTCTGTGATGTATTTGTGTCATGTAGGTTATGTTATTATAGGAATCATGGCAAACATCACTAGGTATGTTTGTTTTCTGTGTTTTCTGTTACCATGTTGAGATGGTAAAAAAGAGAACCTCTAGTTTTGTGACGAGAAGGTGACGCTTCTAAATGAGGCCTTTCACAAGATAATTACTACATTGACCAAGCAGTTGGTTTATTTACCAAGAACAACTGGCAATTTCATCCTTGAATGTTCCTACTGTGTGATGCATAGTACAGCTCAGAAATAAATACATATAATAAATAAATACATGTACATAAACTGCTTATTATATTGCAGTTTGTATTTGTGATGGAAAAGAAGGTCATATTCGGCCGCGTGTTTTGTCTGCTTTTTTTAGATTGTTTGAGTCAAGTTAACTGAAAGGAAAACTAGTCTGTTCCTGTTCTGGTCTCTGTAGGTCAGGTTCATTCTGCTGAATAAGTTTTTCACCCTCACACCACCTGATCACATGGCATGTAGTGAAGTTTCCTTCCTCTGAATCGTCTCCTGTGTCCTCGTGCAGCAAGAGTCTCTCTCCTGCTATCTTGCTTTGAAGCAGTCAGTGGTGTGAATGACTGCTGTTGTGCTGCCATCTTGTGGTGAAATATTAAAAGGTTACAAAAAATGAATATATTTTTCTTTTTCAACAAATGGTTGGTGATTTTGATTGTCAATCTCAGGAGGTCAGTTTAAATAATGTTTATATTCTATTTATTTGATAAGATGTTTAATTTTTTTCCAACCCTGTTACACAGGTGATGTGTATGTCTTTGGCTGTATTTGTATTATTTTTTTTATTTAGCTGAAAAAATTAATACAGTTTGAAACTATTTACTTTATATTGACAAATGTTTTAGGATGCCTGCCTTTGCATGCACTTGAACTTTAATGACATCCCTTTCTTAATCTGTAGGGTTTAATATGGATGTAACTCACCCTTCGCAGCTATAACAGCTTCTCTTCTTCTGGGAAGGCTTTCCACAAGGATTAGGAGTGTGTTTATGGGATTTTTTGACCATTTTTCTAGAAAAGCATTTGTGAGCTCAGACACTGATGATGGACGAGACTGTCTCACAGTCTCCGGTCTAATTCGCCCAAAGCTGTTCTGTCAGGTTGAGGTCAGGACTCTCTGCAGGCTGGGCAAGTTCCTCCACACCAAACTCTCTCATTCATTGCTTTATGGACCTTGCTTTGTGCACTCATGTTGGAAAAGGAAGGGGCCATCACCAAACTGTTTCTACAAAATGGGGAGCGTGAAATTGTCCAAAATGTCTTGGTATTCTGAAGCATTAAGAGTTCATTTCACTGGAACTAAGGGGCCAAGCCCAACCCCTGAAAACCAAACACACACCATAATCCCCCCTCCACCTACTTTTATATGAAGTGTGATTCATCATTCCAGAGAACAAGTCTCCACTGCTCTAGAGTCCAGTAGTGTCATGCTTAAAAGCACTGCATCTGACACTTTGCATTGCACTTGGTGATTAAGGCTTGGATGCTGCTACTCAGTCATGAAAACCCATTCCATTAAAGGGTTTCTTCAGTGATTAGCATATGACTTTGTATCAGTAGAAACCCTGGAATATATTCAAATGATTGTGCTTTCCCCCCTCATATCCCCCTGAGACGAGAGATTTATGCATTTTATTTCTGGAAAAATTCCTCTCGTGACGCAAATTGACGATATTTGCGTCATCTTTGGAATGTTTTCCCAGAGGCTAAACACTACAGCCAGCAGAGGGAGCCATTTCCGCATGTTTTCAACTCGCGAATGGGGAATGGGAGATCACACTTACAGCACAGCTTGCAGCTGCAGGCATTCATTTAAACGGAGCTATGAAAACAATGTGAGTGTTTTAACTTCTCAAATTAATTTCTATGAAAGTTAATCTTGCAAAGGCATGAACTGAAAACGCGCCAGACTGAACTCGCGTTGTGAATGTATGCCGCGAGTGTGGTCACGATTACCTCAGCTCACATCACAAGAGCTCATCAGCTCATTTATGACATTAAATGTAATCTGACTCCTAATCTGAGTTAGTGCTGTGAGATTCACGCAGCAATTCAATCGTTATATTGAACAGACACGTTCAGTATTTAATTGTACTTTCTAATCTCAGTCACTGTAATCCAGTAGTGGTGGCTTTCGGGAATGGCCTCACGGGGCAGCGAAGCATTCTGGGAATTGTAGTCTTTCATCCCCATGAGACAAAAGTACATTTTCCGTCTTTTCTCAGTCTAGAAGGCACCAAATTCAAAAATAATTTCACATTTCTACTACATTGATGACACAGTTTAAATACAGATTCATCTTTCCAGTGCTGAAGTACCCCTTTAAGCTCTCTCTGCACTGTTCTTGGGCTGATCTGAAGGCTACATGACGTTTGGTGGTCTGAAGCTATTAAATCTAAAGAAAGTTGGCAACTTCTGTGCACTGCGCCTCTGCGTGGCTGAGTTGTACCCCAATTGCTTCCACTGCGTTATAATACCACTAACAGTTGACTGTAGAATATATAGTAGTGAGGAAGTTTTACAAATGGACTTATTGCACAGGTGGCAACCTATCACAGTACCATGCTTGAATTCACTGAGCTCCTGTTAGCGACCCATTCTTTCACAAATGTTTAGAGAAGCAGCCTCCATGCATAGGTGCTTCATTTTATACACGTGTCCAGGGAAAAAAATGTTACCCAATCTAGTGTCTTATATTTTGTAAATCCGCCCAAATCATCCCAATGGAGGCTAACTATTGGTGGGTGTAAGTAGCTTCGCGTTCAACCTTTTCAGCTGGGCAAAGGGATTTAATTCCAATTCATCTTTGTCTGACTTCATTTTATTATGACATTAAAATTAGGTTCGAATGCCAATTGATTATTTGGTCATTTATATATAATAGTTTAACTACACATTTAATTAATCTGTTTAACCCTTTGTTGAAATTATTCCCGTTCATAATCTACTAGAGATCGTTAATAATTCCAGTAAATCAGAATAAATAAAAATGTAACAATTTATTAACAGCCAGGTAAATGTATATCACCAATTACATTATCAATTCAAAGATAATCCATAGATAACATCAAATACTCTGAAGTACAAAATAAAGTATGGATACCTGAAAATTACATAATGCTGAGTGTCTGGAGACACCCAAGGTTATGGGCTGATCCATATAAAGATTCGGCCCTGATCCTTCTGGAACATCTCCTTAAATACCCAGATCACTGTAATTATAATTAGATTTTGGCCCCTTATTCAGGGTGTCACAAATGGCAATTAGAATTTGTCTGAAAGGTTTCTCAACATCTGTAAAGGAGGCCATTACTGTGTTTGCATACAGGAGGCATCCTGAATTATAGATCTGCAGGAGGTGACCTTTTTAATGGCATATCATTTTTTCTCAACTTATAGAACTTCTTGGAGGTTTGTATTATGGCTGGGAGAATGAGACCATTTACCAGACGCACTAAGACATGTCAAATGAACCTAAACACATATAGTTTTTCATTGTACACACTTAACTTTACGTAGCTTTTGTATGGGTTTTCCTGAAGGGGGAGAAAATGCAAGTACAGAGAGTGTGAGGGTGAGGTGTGAGTGTATCGCTATGGTGTCGTGGGGGGTGGGGGGTGTTCAAATGTTAATCCTTAGGAAAGTCCTTTGTTTCCAGGGCAGACATCCTGGCATCTGCTTTAAATATTTATTTCATGTTCGCTTTATACATAATACTGTACATAGTCACACAAATCAGAGTCTGAACTGTATTTAGATCTGTATTTTATCCTAAATGATTTTTGAATGATAAATGAATGATTTTTTTCTTTTCTCAAACAAACCTGTTTTTTTCCTCTCAACAGGACCAATCAGCAGTATTCTGGTGAATAAGTTTGGTAGTCGACCCATCATGATTGCTGGAGGCTGTCTGTCTGGCACAGGATTAGTCGCCGCGTCCTTCTGTGACACAGTGGAGGGTCTTTACTTCTGTGTGGGAGTTATAGGTGGTAAGTATATTGAATGACACAGATGAAAACAGAGCAAGAGCAATGAAATAATCAAAGTTACAAACTCACTTTCTGAACCGTGCATACAATCTTTCTCTCCATCTCTCCGTTTCTAGGACTGGGTTTGGCTTTTAATCTGAATCCATCATTGACCATGATCGGCAAATACTTTTACAAGCGGCGGCCAATAGCTAATGGCATCGCAATGGCAGGCAGCCCGGTATTCTTGTCCACCCTGGCCCCATTGAACAGCTGGCTGTTTGATCATTTCGGGTGGAGGGGCAGTTTCCTCATCTTGGGAGGAGCTTTGCTGAACTGCTGCGTTGCGGGGGCGCTAATGCGGCCCATTGGACCAAAACCACAACCTGCCATTCCAAAAGAGGATGGTGAGCCCAAAATTCAAGAGAAAAAAACATGCCTACAGACCATCAACAGCTTTCTGGATCTGACCCTGTTTACCCACCGAGGCTTCTTGCTGTACCTGCTCGGAAACGTCATCATGTTTTTCGGTCTCTTCGCACCCCTTGTGTTCCTCAGTAACTACGCGAAGAGTAAAGATATTTCCAAGGATAAGGCTGCGTTCTTGTTGTCTATCCTGGCCTTTACTGACATGATTGCTCGGCCGTCCATGGGCCTGGTGGCCAACACACGCTGGGTCCGTCCCCGTATCCAATACTTCTTTGCCGCATCTGTGCTGTATAATGGCATCTGCCACTTAATGGCGCCATTCTCAACCGATTACTTGGGTTTTGCCATTTATGCTGTGTTTTTCGGTGTGGCGTTTGGCTGGCTCAGTTCTGTGTTGTTCGAGACTCTCATGGACCTGGTGGGCGCACAGAGATTCTCCAGTGCTGTCGGATTAGTCACCATTGTGGAATGTGGACCTGTGCTGCTGGGACCGCCATTACTGGGTAAGGCTGGGTGTAAACCTGTTTATCTTTTTTTCTATTCTTCTATTTTTACTTTTTCTTTTTAAAATGTTTGAACATTATTGTATTTTTATTATTCTCTCCTGTTTGAAAATAAAGATATCAATCAATCTTAAAGGGATAGTCAACCCAAAAATTACAATTATCTTATGATTTTCTCACCCTCATGTTGTTCCAAACCTGTCTGAATTTCTTCTGCGGAACACTAAAGAAGATATTTTGAAGAATGTTTTGTTTTTCATGTCATTGACGGTTTAATGCTCCAAAGAAAGTCATGCAGGTTTGGATGAAAATGAGGACAAATGATGACATCATTTTATTTTAAGTGAAATGTCCCTTTGAAGACAGTTTTCACATTTTTATTAAAATTGATACGTTTTAATATTTTCTCATCAAAAAAAGATATAAGTCAATAAAATGTATGGGATATTTTTATTAATTTGATTTTTTTTTTTTATATATATTAAGTTATAATTACTACAGTATATTAAAATATATATTTATTAATATGACAATTCAATCTATATGTGAAGTCCTTGAATATTTGGTTTAATTGTTCATGTTCCCATCAAGTAAAATGTAATTACATAAATGTATGAAAAGGCTATATAATAGAATCAATTTAAATGAGATTTAATGAAAAATATGAATATTAAAATGAATATGTAAAATGTTTGATTATTTGGTATAATATTCTCATCAAATAATTTATGTGATGCGATCTGGGAAAACCTGTCGGATGTTGCGCTGGAACGTTTTCAGCTAGGTCAAAGAATAGGTTGAAAGTCCCATTTTTTGTCAAAATTGGGTTTTCATTAAATTATTATTCTATAACATCTTGTCTATCATTTCTAAAAATATCTTGGCAAAATGAACTTGTTTAGTGCAGAAAAATAGCAATTTGTAGCGGTAAGCTGACTTTCTTAACACCACAAAGACTAGCCTGACAAGTCAGACCCACATCAAGGTGTTTGGTCTGGAAACTCAGCATTGACAGCTCAATCCGAGGGGCGGGATAAACGGTTGTCTTTCAAACTCCCTCTCCACGCGATAGGATAGAGCTACAACCAACCAGAGCAACGTGAAGCGGAGCTAGTTGATAGATAACATTGGCTGTATCCGGTCGGCAAAACTCCGAACACTGCTTCCTTTTTAAAAATGACTTCAGTGCCGTTCTTTGTTCTTTTCTCAGAGAAAAGCGTAACTCCAAGTCTTCCAGAGTCGCGGTCAAAGCTGATTCGAAAGACTGCTGTTCACCAGTTTCTCTGTTTACTAGAAGCACGCAAGCGCAACTCTGCTGTCATTATGTTAAGCCCCGCCCACCGACTCTATACACGATGTGATTGGCCTGACCAGAGTTTGGTTTTTACAGCTCAGAAGTGTATTGAGAGTTGCTAGACGATACTCGTGGCAGATTAGATTTGCTACCGCTAGTGTGCGTCTAGATTTCTAGGCTACACAAAGACAGTTCACCCATCAAAATAAACCCTGTTACATGTAGAATAAAGGTGTATTAAAGCACATTTCCTGCCAGTCCTATGTAAACTACGGCATGCAAAGTCTTTATTTAATGCTACGTTATCGTATTGTGAGACTTTGTGAGAGCACAAGAGAACAACACGGTCTGAAGTAACTGATTGCTTTTATGATCTCGTTTGCCTCAATCTGCTTAATCCTGGTGATGTCAGTGCCCTAAACGATCATATAATAAATTATTTCACATCCAAAAATGAAGGATCGGATGATGAAGTTACTGTAGACTAAGAGGAGTCAGTTTAGCTATTCTCATGCTGCAGGTGCGCTGTGCTTGCTATTATTGTACTTTTACGTTACACTAGCGCACTGCGATGCGATCTAAACATACAACGGGTGATCAAAGTTCAGAGACTGCCCATGTCATGATAAACAATAGAAAACGTATTTCACTACTACTTACTAAGTTGCTGTCCTCTTCATGGTAACGTTAGCTAGTCCCCTTGTGCAATGATGTAGCTTTTAAATTCTAGTTTTCATATTTTTATATTCAGTAAGACCTTTATTTTGAAATAGTGATGAAAACAGAAAAATAAATAAAGATTGGTAGACAACCAATTTGTTTTCATGCCAAGAGCTCAAAATATAACACCTCCAGACAATATTTCTAGATAAAAAGTTCTGAAAAATGTTTTAAGTATAAAGGAAAAAAATATAGTTTTGCCATTTGTGACGCAGTGAGCTATTGCACCTGTTTTTTTAAATATTATTAGAGGTTGAATTCAAATACTGCCAAACTACCTATACTACTTCTGAATAGGATGTGTACTTAATAAAATGTATGAAAATTATGGAAATAAATTATTTAGATCACTCAAACCATATGGAAATGGGGGCGCTCTTTATGGTCAGTAATGGAGCTTGGGTGTCATCTAGTGAAAAAGTTTGGTACTACGCCCAAACAAGATCTCATGAAAGCTAATTTTTTGATATCGTCCTAAAACTTGGAACACAGATTATTTTGGAACACAGATTATCACAGATTATTTTAACATAGATTTATATTTCTGGTTTTGATTTTATTGTAGTTTTAGAGTAAAGCATGTTTTGTAAAATACATATTATTATAAAATATTATTATGAAATAAATAGTTTTACATTTTCATAAACCTAAACTTTTATTAAAAAAAATATTTTATCTTCATAATTTATTTGACTTCAACAATAATCTACCAAGTGTCTTCTTTAAAACAAGACCAGCCTGAGGTCTATATTCAAAAGCATTCTTGAACAGCCATTTAAGTTTGTATAGTACATTTTAAGGTCTATGTGAAAAAAAGGGTTGGTTATTTAAACCAGTTTTTCTCAAAATTCTGTTCCTAAAAATCATAGCAATCACCCAACTTCAGATAACCATAACTATGAAATAAATAAAAATATATTTGAAAAGGACTTGACCCCAGCGTTCATATGGTGTCAAAAACTGTAAAAGGTAAAATTTCACCATGTGATGGGTTTTCGTAGATCACCACACACACACACACACACACACACACACACACATATATAATATTTGAGTGTGTGTGTGTAAAATATAATTTTATTAAAATATGTAAAGTAATTTTAATGTTAATTAATGTTAAATTGATATATAAAATGCTTATATGGATATTGTAATTTGTGCTCTTATCAAGTAAAACACTATCACTTAGATAAATCGGTGACTTATTAAAATATTGACTCTTTTGAAAGTTTAAAAGCTTTTTTGTTTTGTCTTTTAAAGGAAAAAACTATGACTAAAACAAAACACTGCAAAAATGAACAATAAGTGAGCCAAGTGCTATGGCACTTTCAAAACGCTCAATCCTGACCAGTTTGTCATGGCAACATTGGCTCAAACAATGACCAAAGATTAGGACGGGGCTTTAATTGCACTAATCAATGAACGTCATAGCATGTCCTGGTCCAGTTAGTGTGTCACAGAGATTGATGAAAGCTTTTTTCCATTTCTCCCCTTGCAGGAAGACTCAATGACATCCACAATGATTATAAATACACATATCAGGGTTGTGGAATCGTCCTGGTGATCGCCAGCATATTCCTGTTTGTGGGGATGGGAATCAACTACCGGCTGTTGAACAAAGAGAAGAAGGAGGAGGAGAGAAGAGCTAAGCAGGAAGAAAAAGATGAAGAGACAAATATAGACAATGCCCTGAACGAGAAGGCAAAGGAGACGGATGGAGACGCATGGGATGCGTGAGCGGACGTTGCCAAACGGAAAAGGACACTGAACTGCGGACACAGGGCAACAATCCATGTCTTCCACTTCTGACCGTCTAAAACGATAAACACAGAAATGTTTTTCCCCTCTAATGCATTACTTAAGGATTCAGCCGATGTTTAGACAATGTTGCCAAGAAATAGTCTCTTTTATGCAGTCCCACACA
The DNA here is from genome assembly GCF_024679245.1 of Pseudorasbora parva. Classification (NCBI taxonomy): domain Eukaryota; kingdom Metazoa; phylum Chordata; class Actinopteri; order Cypriniformes; family Gobionidae; genus Pseudorasbora; species Pseudorasbora parva. Next base: position 27,336,885 of record NC_090184.1, read on the forward strand.
CACCTCAAATGTTACTCAACATTCATATGGGAGTCTCTCTGTACCATAATGTCACAATTCACCTTTTTCTAGTATATCACAACATTTATGAGAGCATTCCTAGATTTTGACTCCAGAATTAAACCGTTCATCTGCCTTAAAAGTACATTTCAAAATGCACATTTCAAAAAAGAGCAGATTTTTATATTGACACGCGTGACATTTAAGGTGACGTGCGCACAGAATTTGTCAAATCAAGACATGGGAGAACGGTTTGTCATAGTAATCTTTTCTCTTTTTTTGATGAAAGGTCATTATTATATGTAGGATACAAATTTTTTGAAGTTGTGTGTGAAGTTTTTGTGTTTTAGTATCTGTAGTCTTCCCTGTTCTGACTGGCTGGTATAAAATAGTGCTAGACTGCCATATAAAGGCAAAACGCAGAAATGTCAAGACGGAAAAAGTTTCGGATTGATTTGATGTCAACTTTTTACAACTTTTTTTTTCTGAATCGTAACATAGTTTAGTAAAAACCCATCTGTTGCAGGACAGACAACATTTCACCCATGAATTCAGATAAAATATGAAGTTACTGTGTTTTGCCTTTTTGCATGGCAGAATAATTAATTTTGTTTCCAAGTGTTTTTTTTGTTTGTTTGTTTTTGGCTGTGTGGCTCTGATGATCTTATGATCTCACTTTGCTCATCAAACTGTTAATTCACTGTACTGTAACCATGGAGATTTCCGTGGTTACTGTTTTTAGGAACTGCAGCAGACGCTATATTGCAAAGGTCTTGTTTTTGTCTGAGAGGCAGTTATCACTTCTTCACATGAGCAGTCTGTTGGAAATGTTTCTCGTGTTTCACTTTTAATTTAGTAAAGGTAATAGTCTCACTAGGATACATTCAAATAGGGGATCCTTTTAAAAAGTGTTCTTTAGCTTTTTTGACCATGTTGTTTTTAGATGTCTAGAAACATTTAATTACAGTTGCCAACAGATCCTGTGCCTTTGATTGGGTGCCTTTCTATCTAAATGCAGGTACATATAATACTAATTCCTGAAACCTCTTTTAGGGAGCTGTTTGCAAACATATTTTCCATAGACTGATATTATTATTTTTTTGTGCCATATTGAGGGAGAGTAGAGTCCTTAATTTTAACCTGAGCCAGCAACAAACACGAAACTGAATTTCTGTTGGCTAAAGATAAAGACTTAATTTCAAGTTCTGCTAGCGCAAAATGAAGGGTGCCTTGCCTATGCTTGTTACGAATGCAAAACGGTGAAGTTAATTTTGCTAATAATGCAGAAAACAACACTACTCTCAGGTCTGCACAAAGAACAAAATACACAAGATTTAGCAAATCTCAAACATCAGTGGCACTAAGTCACTTTCAGGTAAAAAAAAAATATTATGCATTCTAAAAGCGAGGAAACACCACCACCTGCTGGCGGCTGTCGGTCACAGATATTATTGTAACAGCTGGTGAATCATTTATGCTGGTTTAGTGCAGTTTCTATGTAGTATTTTTGTTCAAGAACGTTTGTGTGCAAATTCAAGCAAGTAATTGTTTTCTAGTAAGGTTGTTTGGTCACAGCAGTTGTCAATTATTTGTATAGTGCACTTTATTAGCTTTTCTCCCTGAGAATGACTCTGTATGGGTCCTCGCGATGGGCGCTCCAGTTGTCTGGTGTAGCCGAGTTGGTAATCTCAGCTCGGGTGAATAATAGCAGCTGCGAGACAAAAAGCTGAAAGAGTTCAGTGCAGTGTTAATGACTCAATTTCAGTATCTCAGATAAGTTCATTATCGCTGCTCCGACTGCTCTTCTGTTTACTTAAGAGCTGTCTAAACTCCACTCGACTGTGCTGGGGGTTTCGTGTTGGTAATCGTGTGAAGTAAAATGTTGCTGTACAGAAAATGGACCACACTGAGAATATTTTACATCCTCTTATTCCCACTTTTTCTTGTGGGCCGTTTGAATGCAAAAGTAACACTAACCTGAGTGCTTTTTAAAAAACGTCTCCTGTCTGAAAGATATTGACTGAGGTCAAGAGACAGTGGTTGGAAGTATTGTGTGTTTATGCACCGAGAGTCCATGCAAACTCACGATTTCATGAGGGTTTTTTGTTTTGTTTTTTTTGGCTGGCTGGCTCTTTGTAAGGTATTCTGGGCAAATGAAAAATAATTGTATTTTTAGGTATTTTAAACATCACGTGTGAATTTTTGTATGTTTCGATGTTTTTTGTGTGGATGAGAAAATCAATAAACTTTTATAAAAATGCAAATGTGTTATTTGTAGTTGTGATGAGAGACATAATGATCAGACATGTTTTTAGTGGGTAAGTTGTCACAATGGAATGTGCCATTAAACACCGTTTATAAGCTAGATATTAAAAGTAAGGCGCTTACTAACAAATCTGTAAAGCAAAATGGGAAAAGTAATGCATTAAAATATGAAACCATTAGCTGATATAAATTATAGGCCTTCATTAAATCAAATACTTTAGTCTTAGAGTTTAGGTTAAAAAAATCTACCTTCTACAGATAAAAATAAATATTGAGCAACAAAATCACGATTTTACATGTAATATAAAGCTTGTAGTATAAAAAAATGACAATTATCACTACTCATGAGGGATCACCACCAGATGGCGATAAACTTGTAGATCTGTGTTTCGAGAGCAAAAAAAGATAATGCAGTTTTTTTTTAAGCTATGTTATATATGTTATATATATATTGAAAGATAACTATAAACAAATACTGTATAAATATATATATACATATAGCATTAAATCGCAGGAACAATTAAATCGTCGGTTGCCCTGGCCTGAGGTCGTCTCCATGGGAACCAATTTAAAAAACACCTCTTATTTAGACACAACAAAGCAAGAAATATTGCATGAGCTAATTTGTAATCGTCAGAACGCAGAATTAACGGGTTTGGTTGTTTGTTTTGTATTAGTGTTAAACTAATTTTGTAGTTTTAGGGGAGTTGTGTACATTTATTTGGGATGTCGGTCACCATTATCCCTCTAGCAAACCCTAAAGGAGTTAAGAAGCTGTGCGAACTTTGCCAGAAACCTGCAAAACTGCAGTGCACAAAATGCCTGGTCACATTTTACTGGTGAGTCTGGACCCTTTGGTTTATTTATGGGTTTTATGTATAATACAACGACTTAAAAACTACTAAATGATAACGTTACTTCATCGTGTAATTGCGCGTGCAGGCAGCAGGTGGCACTATAGGCACACGTGTCGCGAAAGCATTCTTCTTTGCCGTGTTGCTGCAGAGATGGAAAGGTTGAACGAGTTCAAACAGCTGGAGGAGAAATTATGTGCAGAGGGAAGAGAATAGCCAGCCATGCGTGCTTAAAACCAACCAGGAAAGAAAGAAATATGACTGGAAAAATATATGTTTTTAGTGTGCATCCTGAAGTTTTCACTTGCCTTTTTAAAGACACCACGAACCACGACGCATACTCTCTTTATAAAAATAAAAAACATTATAAAAAATAAAAAACATCTAACTCGGTCAGTCAGGGTTTATATATATACATATATATATAAGCCAAAAAGTATTGGGACACCCCTCCAAATCATTAAATGCAGGTGTAGCGAAGTGTTGGGCTACGTAAAATCATAGAGCGGGGTCACCGCATGCTGAGGCACACTGCACAGTCGTCCCCAACTTTCTGCTATAGCAGAAATAGCTACAGACCAATAGCTACAGACCTCCACACATAATGTGGCCTTCAGATTAGCAAGAACAGTGCATACAGAGCTTCATGGAATGGGTTTTCATGGCTGAGAAGCTGCATCCAAGCCTTAATCACCAAGTCAAATGCAAAGCATCGAAAGAAGTGGTGTAAAGCACGACACCACTGGACTCTAGAGCAGTGGAGACTTGTTCACTTGAATGACGAATCACACTTCTATGACTGGCAATCTGATGGACGAGTCTGGGTTTGGCGGTTGCCAGGAGAATGGTACTTGCTTGCTTGGTCGAGTGGGGTTGTTTTTCAGGGGTTGGGCTTGGCCCCTTAGTTCCAGTGAAAGGAACTCTTAATGCTTTACCATACCAAGATATCTTGGACAATTTCATGCTCCCAACTTTGTGTGAAACAATTTGGGGATGGCCCCTTCCTGTTCCAACATGACTGCACACCAGTGCACAAAGCAAGGTCCATAAAGACATGAATCAGTGAGTTTGGTGTGGAGGAACTTGACCAGCCTGCAGAGAGTCCTGACCTCAACCTGACAGAGCACCTTTGGTGAATTAGAGACGGAGACTGAGACAGGCTGTCTCGTCCAACATCACAAATTCTAGAAATTCAAAAAACATTTCTAGAAGAATGGTCAAAAATTCCCATAAACAAACTCCTAATCCTTGTGAAAAGCCTTCCCAGAAGGTTTGAAGCTGTTATAGCAGCAAAGGGTGAGTTCAATCCATATTAAACCCTACAGATTAAGAATGGGATGTCATTAAAGTTCAAGTGCAAGCATGTAAAGACAGGCGTCCCAAAACTTTTGGCAATATAGTATATATATATACACCAGTCTATGATATAAACCGCAGACAGTTTATTTTGGGGTTAGGTTAAACTAACTAAAGAATAAAATAATGTATCTTGAATGTAGCTAAGTTGTGTGTGTGTGTGTGTGTGTGTGTGTGTGTGTGTGTGTGTGTGTGTGTGTGTGTGTGTGTGTGTGTGTGTGTGTGTGTGTGTGTGTGTGTGTGTGTGTGTGTGTGTGTGTGTGTGTGTGTGTGTGTGTGTGTGTGTGTGTGTGTGTGTGTGTGTGTATGTAGTCACCCTGACCACCAGCAGACTGACTGGACCAGTATTCATGAAAAAGTGTGTCCGTTGCTGGTATCTATTCACACACCTGCACCATTCGGCACACTGCAGTCCGACCAAGAAGATCATCGCAAAGAAAGAGTGAAGAAACAGGTTCAAATGCACGCAGCACATAAAATGGGGCAAATTGGGTTGTTAACAGGGCAGATGTCTGATAAGTGTGTGTTTTATTATGTTTCAACACTAGGAGTATCTCATCGAGATGGCTCATTTAGAGGCGCAGAGGTGGGTGTCCAAGAAGAGGTTCCATGATGTGTTACCAGCCGCTCTCCTATTCCTACGCTGGGCCATGCAGGTGTATGGAACCTGTGCTGTTGAACTGGTACCAGCTTATCTACTGCTTGCGCAGGCTAATATAGGTGAGACTTGCCCAAAACCAACAAAAGACAAGGACAAAACCTGCAAAAACCAACCCATGGCTGTATTCATTTTAAAGCTCTCTAAGGTCCATTAGACAGTAGTCTTCACAGTTTGCTTCACTTTCTGGACCTCTCTGGGGGCTAACTGCCAATAACTTCCACTTCAGGAGAGAATGGAAACAAACGTTTGCTAAAAACCGAGGTTGACATCAAGCCGTTTACTTCCTGTGTCTTTTGGTGGGCTCAAGGGTGGTGCTTGGAACTGAACGGAGAGACATTTGTTATGTAATTCAGGATGTGGCAGACTAGTCATGCAGATGTGTACTGTCTGAGTTAAAACCACTTGCACTGAAAACTCTATGACATAACCATATGAAAGATTCTTTATGTGGCTGGAGATTTGATAGTTTGCATGGGATAATTCACTGACATGATGTAGCATATTGTGACACTGATGATGTGTCAAAATGCATCTGACAACATCACTGTATAACACCTAGTAGTGCATCTACATTACAGCTGCTACAAAATGCAGCCAGGTAATAAACTAATTAAACAAGGCACAAAATGCTTACAATATACTTGTAAGCATATCTAACTACATATACACTGATTAGGCATAACTTTATGGCATAACCTAATCTTGTGTTGGTCCCCCTTTTGCTGCCAAAACAGCCCTGACCAGTCAAGATATAGACTCCAGTAGACACCTGAAGGTGTGCTGTGGTATCTGGCACCAAGATGTTAGCAGCAGATCCTTAAAATGGGCCTTCTTCCCATAGTGCCTTCTGGTACCATGTGTTCCCCAGGTTAGCGCACTCTTGCTGTCTTGGTGAGCATGGAAGACTTCTTTCAAAAGAGACATTACCAACCTCAAAACGGTAGTGTAAATATTAAAACCTTAGAGCAAAATGGCAGAACATGCAAAAATTAACAAATCATTTAATAAATAAATACATGTGTTTTTATTAGTATAATCAATCTTATAAAACCATTAAATTCCTGTATAATTGTTTTCACAGGATTTTATCCTTTCCATGCACATTAGGAATAAAAGACGGAAATAAAGCTTTGACTTTGTGCATTTACATTTGGACTTTCTCACAATTAAGAAGACTGAAGACATGATGACAAATCGAGTTTGAGAATATATTGAGCTACTGATGCTTACTGTTTTTATAGTGGGTTCATTGGAATTCTTGTGAGTGAACATTTCAGTGCAGTGTAATAATTTTGACAGTGAGACAGCCCTGGCAAACTCCTTGGGCAAGGGCAGTGCACTGTTGAACTAGGGAGAGGATTGAGACACACCCTTGATCATCAACCTTCTGTCTGAACAGATAGATACTTTATATGCTGAGAATTTACAGTGGCTGCTTTCTACCTCTTTTTGACAAACAAGCAAACCAGGCGTGAATCTTTAAAACACTGGATATCTATTCCAACAGAAACATCAAAGATGGTTGTATTGAGTAGACACAGACAGACCCTCTAATAGCCAGGCTCACTCAAACTCAAGAGGCATCAAGGACTCTTTGTTCATAGTGGATGTTGTTTGTGTGTGTTTAGGTTTAGGTTCTCTCTCCCAGGCACATGACTATCTGTCTAAGGCTGAGTGGACAGTGATGAAAACACCAGGCTGCAGTCACACTGTCCTTCATCAGCTTCACAGAACCTTGGGCCGCCTGCACTCTGCTATGGGAAAATACACATCTGCTCTCACTCACTTTGCCAATGACGTAAGTTCTAATATGCGTGGAACACTGTGATTGGATTGCATGGACATAATTATGTACTATTACTCATTTGTGGAATAATGGCAGTAGATGTTTTTTATTTTTAAACTAAAAATCCATATTTCATCTCCAGTTATTTGTTTATTTAAAAACCTAGAGTTACTAACTAAATTATTATTATTATTATTATTTTATCTTTGTACAGGTGTACTATGCTAGTGAGATGTTTGGTTTGGACAGTACTGTGACGTCTGGAGGATATTTCCTTATGGCGGAGGTGTTTCTGAAGCAAAACAAGCCTGACATTGCCCTCTCGCTCTACACAGAGGTAGACGCCCACCATCAGTGCACATTGAGACATCTGTGTCTGTGAAATGTCACTCATTGCGTTGCGTGCATGTCTACAGGTGGCAAGTTCATGGCACACTCACCTGTGTGAGCTGATGGATGATATGAGTCAGAGTGGCACTCAGCCAGAAGAATGTTTTGGTAAGTGGCATAAAGACAATAAACCTACGCAAAGACATATCCGTAAACTGTCTCATCTCTGTGGACTATATCCGTATTCATATTATGAAGGTCCAAACAGGACATAGTTATATAAAGATATGAATCGTGAATATAAAAATGTACATCAGATTAATGTAAATGTAACTCTAAATATATAGTTATAGCTCTGATCTAAATATATACATGTAAATCCGAACATATAATTATAACTCTAACATGTAAATCCTGAATATATAGTTTTACATCTAAATATATAGTTATAATTTATCCTGAATATATAAATGCATATATTGTCTAGGGCCTACATTTTAGCACAGGATTGTGGGTATTACACATAATTTTACTCATTCCCAGAAGTTCAATGCAGGTTGAATGAGTAAACTAAACTTAAGTCAACCGGATCTTTATTCCATGCCAAGGCATGTACTCTATAAAACCCCTGAAGGTGTCCTGGTACCAAGACGTTAGCAGCAGATCCTTCAATTCCTGTAGGTTGCGAGGTGGAGCCACCATGGATTGAACTTGTTGGTCCAGAATATAGATGCTCAATTGGATTGAGTTCTGGGTAATTTGGAGGCCAAGGCAGGGCAACACCTTGAATTGTACATCATGTTCCTGATCATTCCTGAATCATTCCTTAATAATGTGTTCAGTGCACTAACCTAACACTTAACGCTTGCTGTTACAACGCGCTGACACGGCCCACAACAAGCGTGCTTCAGGTGCATTTTTGCCCCTTATCTTGAATTTTATGGACAATCTAATTGCATTCTATAGGCTTCATCATACTGAATTGTAGCTGCATCAATGAAATAAAATAACATGAAATGTTAGATGCCCAAAGTTGGTCTGGGTCAGGGTAAGTTATTTTACCATAACTAATTAATCTAATTAACATGTTTTATATACAGTGGGGCAAAAAAGTATTTAGTTAGCCACCAATTGTGCACAGAATGATTGTCACAAAAATCACATTGTCTGAAGGATACCAGAAACAAAATGGTTGACCTGCATCAGGCTGGGAAGAATGAATCTGCTATAGGTAAGCAGCTTGGTGTAAAGAAATCAACTGTGGGAACAATTATTACAAAATGGAAGACATACAAGACCACTGATAATCTCCCTCGATCTGGGGCTCCACGCAAGATCTCACCCCATGGGGTCAAAATTATAACAAGAACGGTGAGCAAAAATCCCAGAACCACAACGGGGGATATAGGGTGCTTTCACATCTCTAGTTCGGTTCATTTGGTCCGAACCAAGGGAAAACAATTATACATTGTTGCATTTTTCAGATTTTTTGGTTCCTTTTCACACCACACTGATTGCTTTGGTCCGAACTAGTTGAAACGAACCAAAACGCAGGCACGTGACAACATCCACATCACTTATTGGCCATGGCGTATTTCCTAAACTGCTTTTCGATTGGTCAGAATTTACGTGTGGGAAAATTCCAACAGGAGAGGCAAAGCCAGCAAACTATAAAAACACTATGAGGAGATGACTGCGCGGGCCAGTTTTGTCCCTGGCCATAATCTACTACACGGTGTGTATTTACCACAGTATGCAAACAAAACATTTCTATAATGAAGCGCGGATGCGACATGAAAACAACGTTCTAATGCACTGCAGACGGCGAGCGCGCATCGCTCGTCACTTCAAGAGGAGGCATGCATTAATTATTAACTCTTGACATGCTTCCATCTTCCGAAAATATTGCCAACAATCTATCAGGTAATAATATCAAGCACACAATGTCAGCGCAGCTAACTACGGCAGCTGGTTCAGTCCAAAAATGATCAGTACTTTTGCAGTTGGTTCTGTTCGAGATCGATCACGTTCTCACCACAAACAAACCACTCCAGAGTTCGTTTGAAATCTTACCGAGACCACCTCTTCAAGGAGGTCTCGGTATGCTTGTTTGGTCCGCTTTTGGTGCGCACCCGAGTGCGATTGCTGCTTTCAGACCTGACCAAACGAACCGCACCAAAGAGGGAAACGAACTCTAGTACGATTCAACCGAACTAAATGAGGCAGGTGTGAAAGCACCCATAGTGAATGACCTGCAGAGAGCTGGGGCCAAAGTAACAAAGGCTACCATCAGTAACACACTACGCTGCCAGGGACTCAAATCCTGCAGTGCCAGACGTGTCCCCCTGCGTAAGCCACTACATGTCCAGCCCCGTCTGAAGTTTGCTGGAGTGCATTTGGATGATCCAGAAGAGGATTGAGTCCTGGAGTGAACTAGCCAGTCTCCCAATCTCAAACCCATAGAAAATCTTTGGAGGGAGTTGAAAATTTGTGTTGCCCAGCGACAGCACCAAAACATCACTGCTCTAGAGATCTGCATGGAGGGATGGGCCACTAACTACCAGCAACAGTGTGTAAAAACCTTGTGTCGACATACAGAAAACGTTTGACGTCTGTCATTGTCAACAAAGGGTATATAAAAAAGTATTGAGACAAACTTTTGTTAATGACTAAATACTTATTTTCCACCATATTTGCAAAGCAATTCTTTAAAACTCAGACAATGTGATTTTTTTTCTGGATTTTTATTTTCTCATTCTGTCTCTCATAGTTGAAGTGTACCTATGATGAAAATTTTGAACTTGCACAATTGGTGGCTGACTAAATATGTTTTGCCCATATATATATATATATATATATATATATATATATATATATATATATATATATATATATATATGGCCTGTAATTTTCATCATACACTCATAGGTTTCATCATAGGTATATATATATAATATATATATATATATATATATATATATATATATATATATATATATATATATATATATATATATATATATATATATATATATATATATATATATATATATATATATATATATATACACACACATATACATGTGTGTGTGTGTGTATATATATATATTTATTTTATGGACAATCTAATTGCATTCTATAGGCTTCATCATACTGAATTGTAGCTGCATCAATGAAATAAAATAACATGAAATGTTAGATGCCCAAAGTTGGTCTGGGTCAGGGTAAGTTATTTTACCATAACTAATTAATCTAATTAACATGTTTTATATAAAGTAGTTATATAAAGGCAAAAAAGTATTTAGTTAGTCACCAATTGTGCACAGAATGAGAAAAAAAAATCCAAAAAAATCACATTGTTTGAAGGATACCAGAAACAAAATTGTAGACCTGCATCAGGCTGGGAATAATGAATCTGCTATAGGTAAGCAGCTTGGTGTAAAGAAATCAACTGTGGGAACAATTATTACAAAATGGAAGACATACAAGACCACTGATAATCTCCCTCGATCTATACACTCGATCTATATATCTATACATATATATATATACACACATACACAGGTACATATATATATATATATATATATATATATATATATATATATACACAAATTATTTTAATCAGAATCAGAATGTCATTAAAATATGTAATCCATATCCTGACATAAATGTCACTTATTGTTATATTTCATGAACTGTCACATCTGACATAATGCAGATTTGATTATTTATAAGCTTTTGTGACAGCCTGTTCTATCATGATTGTGTGTATTATATGTAGTTTGTATGTGGTTAGCTATATTTTTAGAGTCATGTCATGAGGCTGTCCTAAAGCAAACCCTACTTTATTCCACTGATAACTAAGATCAAACATGACAGAACCGCTAGTACATACAGCACTCCTGCCCTAGTTCTCTCTCTAAGCCTATTAACCTCAGCAGTGTTTTGGCTAAGTGTTCCAGTGACGTGGCTCGGTGGCTGGCTTAGTTCTGTGTCCATACTGACTGGTCACTGGTCAGTACACTTGATCCTTCCTGCTCTCTGGACTCTTAACAACTGACCTGAGGTCAGTAGACTGGCGCCGGTTCCGCCCTCTGGCCAGCCACATCATATTATAACTTCTGACCAGATGACTATATCAGGAAACAGCTCAGCCGACCTTGCTCTGCATGTCACTGTGGATGTGACTGCACAGAGCAACAACAACAACCATGACCTGATATCAATCAGGGACACAGACTAGCCTGTTTTATTTTTTATCGTCTCTATAGGGCAGACAGTCTGATCATGTGAGTGGGGCCTTACATCACCGTTCAGTCAAGCCACTTAGTCACACTTGTAAATGTAACAGGCATCCTCATAGTTACTTATTTTATTTATAAATTAATACATTAGCAAATCAGTCTATTTCGAATGTATAAAAATACTACTGTTCATTGTACATTTGTTTGTTAGTAACACACACAACTTATGTTTAAATAAACTATTGTTATAAACTAATACATTTCAATTATTGTAATTGACATACACATATACTATTGTTGTCTTACCAAGGCTGTTTTTATTAGATCAAAAATACAGTACAACAGTAATACAGCGAAATATTATTACAATTAAAAATATACATTTTCTAGTTTAATATATTCCTATGATGGCAAAGCTGGATTTTCAGCATCATTACTCCAGACTTCAGTCTCACGTGATACTTAATTTTATTTTTTTATTATGCTAATTTGGGTGCACATTTCTTCTTATAATTATTATCAATGTTGAGAACACTTTAGCTGCTTAATATTTTCGGTGAATTCTTTTTCCAGAATTCTTTGATGAAGATAGATATCTTTTTTAATGTTATGTGTCTGTCACTTTTTATTGATTTAATGCATCCTTGCTACAGAAATAAATTATGAAAATAAAATCTTACTGACCCCAAACTTTAGAACAGTAGTGTACATACGCTGAAATTGAACATTTTCATGCAATAGTTAATTGAAATACACATAAAAGTTATCCATAGATTTGATTGTTGTAGATTTCTGAACTGGCCCAAGGGAGAGCTAATATTTCTCATAACAGAATAATCATGGTTATCAGCCGATTCAATCTCAAAGTGCTAAAATATCGGCCGATTTATCAGCCTGACAAACAACGTCCAATGGAAAAAACTCAACTGTGTAAGATTATATGGTTCAAAGACTAGATTATATTGCTGAATATCTCCTCAAGATTGTTCAACAGATCATTTAATGAAATTCCACAGTAATTTCCCTGGTTTACTCACCTCAAGATGGAACAGTGGTGAACCTTTTATTTGATACAGACACTTGAAACAGAAAAGATGTTTTCTCAGATACTACACTGGCCCGTGGCCTTTCTAGCTGACATTGTGCTTCTTCTTTTGTGTGTCTGTATAGATGAGGCCCAGTGTGTGGAGGCTGAGCAGATGTTGAGATGTATCTTAGAGTTTGAGGAACAGTGTGTGAAGCCTCGCCCTGACCAGTCAGCCGGGTTGGCTCATTCTCTGGCTATGCTGTCGTTGCTATGCCACAACTACACCAAGGTAAATAATAAAGATCGACTAAATTAAATATACTATAAAGAAACTTCATATGACATATTTACAATATGTTCCTGAATTCTGCACACTTACTCAACACTGCCCTACAAAACCAAATCATAGTAAATAACCAAAAGTCTGATTAAATTGAAAGACCAGAGATGGAACGTTTGAATTCTGACCTGGATGCATGTGTGTATATGAAGTCATGCTGTGCTGTGAACATGTTCTTTCGACTTCAGTGCAGATTAACACTAATGACTAAAGCCATGATGGAATTTGACAGACTGTTCAGGTTCACTGCTATTCTGGTTGTAATGGGATTCTCCTTTAGGATTTCTTCTACTTCCCCTACAGCTTAAATCCCTGGTTATTACAAACTAGTTCAACCTCCTAGCTCTCATATCCAACTACACACACACACAAAAAAAACCTTCCCATTCATCACTTTGCATCTCCTCAGCTCTTGTATCAAATTGTTAACATCCCATTATTCATCAAACTATCCTCTAAATTCAACCACTGCACTTGTAAATGGACTGCATATATTTCTTCTAAGTTTGGAAGTCAGATTTCCTTTTATGTTTTTGTGTTTGTGTATATAGGCTCTGGAGTATGGGAAGAAGGCTGAGGTGTTGATCCAGGGGTTAAGTGAACAAAACAGACTGAGAGAGTCAATCCATAATCTTCTACAACATGCTGAAAAAATGTTGGAATGAGATTGTCCACTAAACCTACACACCACAGACCTCCAAAAAAAAAAAAAAAAATTTTTTTAACAAAACAGACCAGTCTACAGCACAATCAACAGTAGAACGGGGACTTAATGGTACAGTGGCATCCAGCTTAATTTCATATTCATTTGTTAATCTATAAACAATGGAGATTGGGAGATAATGATGTACAATTAAGGTGCAGTCACTAGTAGAGTTGTGACCAACTCTAACCCATTGCGAAATGGAACTCTTTCACCCTTGAGCAAAATTCCCAAGCACGTGGATTTATAAGCTCACCAAAAAACAGCAAATGTGACCACACCTTTAGTGCCGCAACCAGTAACAGAAGTCAACTGTGATGTAAGATAAATAGACAAGCTGACACAAATTTCATGTTCTGGACTTTTTTTTTTTTAAATGTCTTTATTGGTATTATTGGTATTATTACGTAATGACACATAACATCAATGTTAGCGTTCTATCACTAGTAATTTCTTGTTTTAAATTATACAACATTGCTTGGTTTTTGGCATTTAGGTTCCCACTAAAAAAGTAAAACAAAACAAGAGGCAATGAAATGAACACATGTAGTCTCAAAACATTTCCCTTTTCAATTCCATAGAGCTAAATTTTCATTAGCAGCAATTGTTGTTTTTTTGTGTTTTTGTTGTGATACTAAGGTAATTGCCAACTCACACAAGTCAGAGTATAGTGGTACCTTAATACTCATAATGAGTATTACTTCATATAGACAATGTATATCACTGAGGCAGATCTGATGATGCCATTTTAGCTCTCAGTTCAGACTTGAGGCTCCATTCTGTCATATTTAGATTTGGAGACAAACAGGTTTGAAACTAAACATAAGGGGAGAAGAAACTTCCTGTTGTATTCTACTGGAAGTGGAGGCAGAGTGTGTAAGAGTTCGACAACCATATGGTGCGTTATCGCAAACACCAAAAGTGTCAGAGTTTACAGGGACACTTGTTCTTGTGTGGGATGAAGTGGAGGGTGCAAGTCTCTGGTTGAATGGAATGATGGAACATCACACACAAGACGGCAAAATCACAATGCTTGAGAGGGGGTGGTGAGAAGAGTGTGTGTGTGTGCGCGCGCGTGCATCTCAGGTGGTCAACATCTGTTCTGTCAAACTCGCACTAAAACCCTTCGGCACTCTTCGGCCTTTCCCAAGCAAGATTATCGCATATAAACCAGTTTTTCCTTTTCCTCAACAAAAAATAAAATTATAAATTAGGAAAACAAAAGACAACAGAACACTAAATATAAAACAAACAAGAAAAGATTGCATGTAACCATCAGGTCTCGCAGCATCCATTTCTCAATATTTTATAACGCTTTGTCCTTTTGTTTATTGATACACATAGGCAGGACTGTCTAACATGAATGTCACGTTTCCAAGGAGAGGAATTTGATCAAGGCTGCTTCCCCGAGTTAACTCTAAATTTCAAGTCTATATTGCATCTTAAATGTAAACTGTATTTCATCTAAAGTCAGAACTCACATTTAAATTGACCTAAACTATGACATCTAACATGGCAAACCCTTCTGAGCTGGTTTAGATTGAGAGTTTGGTCCATTTGAAGTTTGTTATACACAATTTAAGACTCAGTGTAAATTTGAATATGCAGAGTAAAGGTTTTGGATTTTTAGATACCCATATAGAAAAGGGGACATTAAAATAGTCACTTAAATGTTAAATAGAAGAATTACATTTCAGAAATCAGTTTCTTTCACGTTATTGGATTTTAGACCACCGGGCTGAATTAAGAGAAGTTGTAGCACCCATTTGAGTTGACACTTCAGTTTTATTGTTGCAGTATTTTTGTACAAACAAATCGTTGAAGACAAATAGCTTATTCATCGTCAGCGTTTAGTGTTGGCAAAACGTTCAGCCCTTGTGGTAAAAACATTTTTAAAAGTCTACTTGCTCTACTTCTATGCAACTCACTTGTCAGACTCTAATATGAGGGAGATTTGCTTTTGGAGTGGCAGACATGCAGATTGACGTGTGGTCATTAGCAGATTTGAATTAGACAGTTGATATAGAAGATACTGTTCCGGTTCACATTATCTTCCATACTATTGACCTGTAAACAGAGTACATTAACCAGTCCAAAATGGTGGACAGTGGAGATTTCTAAAATGGCCGCCTCAGTTACAGAATTACTAAGCAAAAGCTGTCTGGGAGAATTAATTTCATATGGGCCAAATCATCACTTACACATTAAGGAAGGTAATTCAAAACGGGTCCCACGTCAGTCATTCAATTTTACAGACAACGGCAAAGCAAATGAAACCTTTACGCTTGTCTGATCAGCATTAATTCATTTACTACAGGCAGCCATTACAACAGACTAAAATAACTCACTCATTCATGCTTTTAAAAGAGTTGGGATGGATGAGAATATTCACAGCTTTCCAGTTTTTGTTCTTGCTGTCCCTGTACGTGTATCTGTGTGGGCTTTTTGAGGGCAGGGAGGTATGTGCCTTTGTATCCTGGTGGACTGTTGAAATTTGGATCCATTCAGTTTTCTCTCTCTCTTTCACACACCATACATGCAATGCATTATACCTTCAGCCAGGCTTTACCACAAGGTTTGTAACAGACAAAATTCATTCATTCTAGAATACAGACTTTAATATGTCCTCAAGTGTATGTCAGTGTGTGTATGTGTACCCTAACCCACAGTATGAACATTAGAATCCAGT
Source organism: Pseudorasbora parva (assembly GCF_024679245.1). Classification (NCBI taxonomy): domain Eukaryota; kingdom Metazoa; phylum Chordata; class Actinopteri; order Cypriniformes; family Gobionidae; genus Pseudorasbora; species Pseudorasbora parva. The sequence continues at coordinate 27,353,143 of NC_090184.1, forward strand.
TTGATGGTAGCTGAAAGATTACATTTGGGAATAATGTCCCGATAAAACCACTCTACAGTGCATGCACCCTCAAATTACAGTGGCAAACGCATATTCAGCTGGTGCACTACAGCCAGACTGGAGTGTACACTATCTAGTGCACTTCCAAACTGCACCGTTCACTTCTTTAATTCTATAGTCTGTCAATGGAGAAGAAACATCAGGGGAGCAGCCTCAGACAGGGGTTTACAGGGAGGGTTAGTATGATTACACGTGTGCATCTGTATGCATTTAATGTCCACTTCAGTATGTGTTGCTCTTCGATGTCTGTGTGTGCGTGAGTGTGTGTTTGTAATTCCAGCTCACTCAGTCAAAAGTTTCATCTCACTCACGAGGAGGGAGTTGATATTGTAAGCGGGATCTCCATTGACAGGGTTTGGGCCCGTTTCGTTTAGATCCCCATCACTCTCGCTGGAGGTGGAGCTTGTGCTCATGGTGGACATGCCATCAGGCATGGCACAGCTAGTGCCAGGTGGGCACATCTCATTGGGAATACACACCTCTGTGGGGATTATCACCTCAGGCTCGCTGCTAGTTTCACTGGTGCTGGAGACCACAGAGAGCAAAGACATCTTCCTGCTGAGGCGGCTCGGCAGAAGAGAGAGGGCGTAGTCGGCCACAATGCCCGCCACGTCCATCCCGCACGCCTGGTCAAATGCGATGAAGCCTACATTTGCATTGGCTTCGCACACCACAAAGGAACCATCGTTTAGCTGCAGCAGGTCGATCCCGCAGACATCCATCCCCAAAATATTGCACACCTGCACAGCCAGTTGCTTCCCTTGCTCACTAAGGGGGCACATCATTCCCACCCCACCTAGAAAAGAAAGTGAAATCATGAGGCTAATGGGATATTACAGTCAGTGTTATGGTTTACTAAATTCAAATCGGTAACAGAAATAAGCCTGACATAGATCAAAATGTGTAGGAAAATTTTTAAAAATGTTGCTTTTGCAAGTGACTGAAATAACTCAAATGACTATGGTAATTATGGTAATTATAAATAAATTATATAAAAATGGTAATTAAAAAATAATACTAGTACATAAATAATACAAAAATAAGTGATAAGATGGCATGCATTTATAATTCGATATAACAAACATATATCCCCAAACATCCACAGTATTTATTGTTTTTATTACTTTTCTTGTATATAAATCTTAAATCGCAGTGTGCAATTTCATACCTAGTGAAACGTTGCTCTGCATGCGTCCGTCGGTAGAGCAGCGCAGCATGGACCCGATTACTCTCCCTCCGACCAGAACTACCCGCACATCCCGCCCATGACTCTCCTTCACATACTCCTGAAACAGATACGGGGCATCATGCCGAATCAGATGACATAGGTCCGAGAGGTGATGCTTATCCCGGGCCAGGAACACAGCTTTACCTGCACAGATCAAAACACGACATCACTGAAGACCAACTATAATCAAGTGCAAATTTAGCAGTCAAAGTAAATTGATTTACTCAACTGTCGGAATAGATTTTAGGAACTATCAAAACAAAATACATCTACTTAAAACGGTAACATGTAATATTAAAGAAGTTTCAAAGCATTACTAAAAGCTAAAGCAATGATTGATTCCTTTGCCTAAGGAGCGAATAGAACAAGTATTGAATGAGTGAACCTTCATGTGATGACATTAGGGAACGGTGTCAAATACTTTCCATTCACACATTAACAAATATTACACTTGATACAGAGTCAGGTGCAGAATTTTTTTTTATTTTTAAATGAACTCGAGAATTAGGTAATAGTTATCTGTCAGGTCCAAGGAGATAAGCAAGACACTAATTGCAAGGAGAGCCCCTTGAGCAACCAGGGCTTAAGTTTATCGCTCAAGGGCACAAAGGTTATACAGCAGGATTGTGAACTCTCCAGATGTTCAACCAATAGGCTGCTGCCACCGCACCCAATTCCCCCGGAGCAGAGGAAACCTTTCAAAACACTGCAGCCCAACAAAGGTCAACATTGTGAGCCGTTTTATTTTCATCCGTGGTTCAATCGACCCTGTACCCTTTTAACAAAAGTTTGACTGAAATGTTTGCATCATGTTGCATGTAACCAGTGCTTTCACAAGTTGGGAACACTGTTTGCGTAAAGCAGGACACGTGGAGTTGCAGAAAATGTGGACAATTGCGGAATCGAGTCATGCAAATTTAATTTGCTGTAACGTGGAAAGTCATATTTGATGAACAAATAAAAAGCAGGTGAGTACATCTAAAATAATCAAATTGCAATATAGACTAGTGTCAATATTAAACCACCAAAAAAAAAAAAACTATTTAAATATGATTCTTTCATGTTCTGCTTGTCTCGGTGTGAATGAATATGCAGGTGTGTGGTTTCTTTATCACACACAGAAGAAGCATGCAGGAATTTATTAACACAGAATTTAGTAAACAAAAAACTTGAAAAAAAGAATACATTTCATAGGGTCCTAAACATGTCATTTTTGTTAACCTTAATAAATTGATGTTAACTTGTATACGTTTCATGATTTTAATTTAAATTACTTTTTGATTACTAAAATTTAGACAAATTTAAACCGATTTCATAGGGCCCTATTTAACCAATACATTTCCATGACTCAAACAGTTTATGATCACTACTGGACATGTATTAAATTGAGACTGCAAAAAAAAAAAATGGAACATTCAAAACAGATTACAGTGCACGTATGAACCTGTGGACATTCTAAAGCACGTATGAAGCATTCTCCATCAAACGCATTCAGAGAATGATGGGCTGATCTGGGAGTGTTTTCCAGTAAAAAAAAAATGTATTTGTATTACATTGATAAGTGAATGAAATTACATTTTCAGGTGTGGTCACTGGTCTTAGCTTTAAGGCAAGATCTCATCAGACCGTGAGACTCGAGTTAATCCAGATCAGTTAGTGTAATTCTGTATGGTACTGGTCATCAGCAACTACTACCATTAAAACAACAGCAGTCGTAAAAAATATGTTTTCAGCGCGCACACACTTCAAATTTGCTTGAGGAAAAAAAAAACGTGCAGGACAAAGACACCTTATGTGCACTGGGAAAAAGAAAGACAGACAACCTTTGTTTTTAAAGTAAAAGAGATGATGTTTCTAAGCCGCCCGGTCCCAGAGATCCAGTATAACTTTGTTCTCAAGGCTCCTGAAGGTTTGTCAGCACCCAGATCTGAAGTCTAATGTGCCCCATTTCTTTCAGTTCCCAAAGGACCCATTATACACAGTCTGTTCTAGGATCAGTGATTTACCTCTGTGTCCACGAGCGTTCTTCACTACCACAGGGTAACCCAGCGGCTCAGCTTCATCGATCATCTTGCGGAAGTTGTCGTGTCCTCCTGGAGACACGCACACACAATGAATTAGTAAATATGTAATGAATGTAATTAAAATTGAGATTTAATTTGAGTGGCAGATTCCTGCTCAAGACGCAAACAGCTCTAATGAAACAAGCAACACTGAGACATTCAATATCCACATGAGAAGAACTGCAACAGATTTTTTTGCCACGCACGTTTCCCATTTCCTGGACGGAACTCTGTCCAACTATGTGGCCGGTTTTTGAAGGCTCGAAGATTCGTTTTAAGAAAATGAGTTCTTCAGAAGAAACATGATGGCCACATGTTACACCCAGAGGTGGTGCTATAAATAATTTAATCTTGGAAAAAAATTATTTCATGGTCTATTTTTATAAATTTGTTTTAATTTTCCCTTTAAGCAATGCACAGTTATGCTCAGGGTATATACAGCAATCCTTAAGTTAAATTTACTACTTTTTAATACCTTTTTACTACCTTCAGAATATTTTTTAAAACCATCACGACACTGTTTTGCAAGTGTTAATCAGCGACCTTTCTATTCAATTTTTACATATCTATCGAGATTTTTACATATATAACATACAAAAAAGAATAGATTTAGAATTGACACCAGGAGGAAATCTGTAATAAGTTATCATTCAGACACAGTAAAATAGATCTCAACATTCACAAAGGTTGGTTAAGGAGAAGCATTACTGCATACACATTTGATTTCAATTAATAATTGGTAATTCAGCAATTAAATTATTTAGTTTTTTTTTTCCAACAACAAAACTTAAGCCAAATATTATAACTGTAATAAGTTGTTGAATTAAACAAAATACTAAAAACTAGTGCTGTCAATCGATTAAAAACTTTAACTAGATTAATCACACATTTTTTCTGTGATTAATCGCAATAAAAAAATAAATGTTTTTGTACGTTAATATATTTTTTAATATAATAATTTCCCAGTTAATCAAATTAATGTAGAAACAACATAAAGACAGTATATTTTAAATACTTGTTTAAATGGCATCTTTTTATGAATGAAGGCCAGTAGTCTATTACTGATATTAATACAGCTACTGAATTTTTGTTTTTGTTTTTTTTACATTTATTATTAGGCTTCAAAAATATAACAGTTTTTAATTTAAGTAAACTTAAAACAATGCTAATATAAACCCATAATAAAGGTCATGTTTACTCCTGCCCTTCCTGTCTTAACAGTTAGGAAATATACAGAAATTTAATAAAGTTATCCAAGTTATATGCAGTCTGCACTGCATAAACTATAAATTAAATAGTTAATACTTATTAAAACTACAAAGTTATTTAGTCAAGAGCAGCGAGTCATTTTCTCTGTTCCCTGACAGGAAGCTTTATTGGCTGCTGTCCCTTTAAGAGCAGACAGACACGCGGATCTCACTGTTTATATACTGTCTATGGATCGCGCCCCATTCTCTCACAACTCTTTGTTCATTTTAGACTTTATATAAATCATTTAAGATTGCTCTTATGAGGATAGTCGTTAAAGATATGCCTTGAAGCAAGTCTAAAATAAGCCAGCCACTTCTGTTGAGCGCGCAGTGTTCTGAGATGATGCCGAACGACCACTGAATATGACGTCAGCATCAAACATACATTGAGACGGAGACGAAAGATCTTTGATGATGTGCCCAGATATGCTAAAGCCCATATTTAAACGAACTAACGCGAACGCAGATAGAATTTCAATCAGAATAGGACACCTGATAGTCTGAAAAAATAATAACAATTTGGAAAAAAATAATACCTCCGAGACCACATTTAACACTTCTAATGGCCTTAAATTTGACAATTTTGATTTATCACTTTTTAATACTTTTTAAAACTCTGCGGACACCCTGTATGCTGTTCTATTTGTGTACGTTATATGATTTCAATAATTAGAGACGACTCATGCTTTGGACCCTTACGGTCAGTTATTCATGTTTGAAAAATATAAAAATCTAGCCACTTTTTACATTTAAGTCATAGTCTATGTGTATGACTTCAACCACCTGAACTTTAGCAAAACAGACTACATGCTAAGGAGGTGGAAAGCTGAAGAAGGGTGGTGTGTGTGTGTGTGTGTGTGTGTGTGTGGGGGGGGGGGGGGGGGGTCCAGGTTTAAATTATTTTCTCTCTTGTATTTATATTAAAATTTGCTATTTGAAATTAGCCAATGTTCAGCAAATGACAATTTGTAATTAAATCTGGTTTGATAAAACAGGTTCAAGATGAAACAAACAGAGCATATGGAAAGAAGGAGCAAGAGAGAAAGAGAAAGCAAAGAAGTGGGGTAGCAATATAATTTAAGCTTAAACTTAAACCACAGCCAGTATAAATGTTGAATGCGTCAGCACCCTGTACACTCAAATATAAGTATTCTTTATGCTCTTGAAGAGAACATTCTTTATGGATCTAGAATCCGTTTGGCTGATTTCAGAGGAACAGATGAACTCGTTCAGTAGGAGGGGGCGAAAGAGAGAAAATGCAGGGTATGTCAGAACAGCTCTGCCAGGAACACGTCACTACAGCAGCTGTAACTGCTGTTTAGTGCTGCAACGACGCGTCGACGTCATCGATGACGTCGACTACGGAAATACGTCGACGTTCGTGAAATGCGTCGACGCGTCGTGTCAGACGTTCATCTCGCGTAATGTTGGCTTCTGCTCCTGGTTCTATCACAAAAACCTAGACCGCGAATATCAAAAGTATGGGAATACTTTAAACAGAGGCCAAACAGTGTTTCCCACACATAGACTAATTTGTGGCGGACTGCCACATAATCAATAACGGCCGCCACATTCGGCATTCATTCATTTTTACGCTATTTAAAAGACGCACGCATATTCGTTTAGCTGCATGTCCTTAAATTCTCTCTCCGCCCTTTTGCGCGTCTCTTACTCACTCACACACACACGCGTTGCATTCGACCGTAAAACAAGTTTTATTGCATTTTGGCGCATTTAGTATGACATAGCTTTTAAAACCAGAGCAGTTGAATAACAGAGTTGCGACAAGCCTTCATCACGCGGCAGCGCGCGGTCACGGCGCTCATATAATTCTAAACAAGCCAGCGGGGTGTCAATCAATACAGACCAGTGTTTCCCAACCGGGATCCCGAGCAAAAGTTGCGGGGACTCACTTACACTTCGGTTCATCTCGCATCTGATGACGCATCTTTAATATGGGTTGTAACTTGAAATAATGCTGTATGTATGTTTCTGTCGATGGATACACGTGCTGACTCCTCAGGTACACTACAACAACAGCGATAATAAAAGAAAAACGTGGGCAAAACGGTCTCTCTTTGTAAACTTTATAAAACGCATGCGAGTGCTGCTGTACGTCCTAATATGAGCAGTCATTTTCACCGTCATCACCCCCGTGTAGCCAGGAGACTCGAATGAGAAGATCTGTCTCTGCACTCGTCCCAAAGCGCGCAAATATTGAGTTATCTTTCAAATCCTGTGCTTAAACGGACAAACTCACAAAAAGTATGTCAAAATGTCATAGCCTACTCTATGCCTTAAGTGAACTTTATACAGAAAATACGACGACTATCCGTGGGTCTTAAAGGGGCAGTAGCATTCACTGCTGTCTGTTTAATGTCAAACAAAAGATAAAGACATCACTCACTGCTCCTGACTGAATAGCTTTTGTAAGTTTAATAAGGATTATTTTTTAATTTTAAACAGTTAAATGTGTGGTTATTTTACTTTTGATTACTTAATTCCATTTCTCTACCTAAAAACTAATGTTAGACCTACCTGAAAATCCTGAAAAGCATTGTTTATTTTATTCTCATCTTTGCTCAATAGTATTTATTTGTGCTGCTGCTTCTATTTAAGTTATCTGTTCTTATTTTCTTTATTTTCATTTGACAGTAGTCCTTTTTTCCCTGAACATAGCAAATACCGAACTGTACTGAAACGTGAACCTAAAACCGTGATACAAAGTGAACTGTGAGCAGTCTGTACTGTTACACCTCTAGCGTAACTTATGCACGGGGTGCCACAGAATTTTGAAAAATTTCAAAGGGTAAAAAAATTAATCGTTAGATTAGTCGACTAATCGAAAAAATAATCGTTAGATTAGTCGACAGAAAAAATAATCGTTAGTTGCAGCTCTACTGCTGTTATACATCCCCTCCCCATCTTTTCACTAGCTCTCTGGTTTTTCCATTTTGGTTTTCTTAAGCAAGTAATGAGGGCTTCCCGTTTAATTCTACAGGAGCCTGTCGCATATAAACAGCCATTTTGCCTGAATAAATGATAAATAGAGGAGCGCACACACTACTATTGAAAATGTTGGGGTTGGTAAGATTGTAATCTCTCGCGCTCACCAAAACTGCATTTATTAAATCAAAAATACAGAAAGACTAAAATATCGTTACAATTTAAAATAACCGTTTTATGCTTTAATACATTTCAACATTTATTTGTATGTGATGAACAAAAGCAGAATGTTTAAGAATCAATATTGGTCATACATATAGAACCAATATTGATTCTTCTATTGATCTTTTAAATTGATGAATGAACAAAACTTTGTATCACACCTTCCATCCAATAAATCTCCATCTGTGCTTTGTTACTTTTGATAATTGTTACTCAGATTCTGTACATTTTACTACAAGATTCAAACTAATGTTTTATCTGTCATCTGTCACGCCACATTAACTAGTAAAGCACATTATAAACATGAAGGAACATAAGTTATGTTGAAAGGTAGGGTATAAATTCCTGAAATCCACGTATTCATAGTACACACTCACTTTCAACCGGAAAGACGTAAAAAAACAACAACAGCTTAACAATGTCACGTAATGTTACATTTACCTTCGAAAAGCCATTCAACATTCTCAAACTTGTTAGTCAGCCAGAAAAACTTACTTTAGAGGAGCATTTTGCAAAATATAATTATGCACTACATTATATTTGTTGTATTAAAACTGTGACAGCCACCCTTTTAATGTTTATATTAAATATAATTTAAGTGAGTTGAAACAATCATTAATATATGATTATTTTATACAAAATATTTTAACGTTAAAAGCTTTTTCGTAATTTGAATGCAGGTACCTTACAAATCTGTTAACTTTTACCTTTAATATTATAGTGATGTAACAACTGGGGTTCCCTGTATAGTTTACAGCATTAGTAAATAAATATTTTTTCCCCTTAAAAACATGTTCCATGTACTGGACCTGATAGGCTCAAATTAAATCAAATTTAATCCAAATAGATTTTAATCGCAAACTAGTGAATTGAATCAGGAATTTTGCATATATATATATATATATATATATAGATACACACACACAGCCCAAATAATTATATGATAAATATATAAGATGCAAGAAAACTTTATTGGCGCGTTTCTAAAACGAATATGATCGCTCACCGTAAGAGTACGTGTCAGGCAGAGGCACTCCATGCCCAGCGAGCTCCTGGAAAGTCCAGAACTTATTGACGCAGTTGAGGATGGCCTGAGGGCGGTTGACCAGACGACAGCCCATCTTCTCCATGTGACGCAGAACGGTGATGTCGCTGTCCGACTGGACCCATGGGGTCGGGACGCGCACCACGGCAACTTGCGGGTATGAGGTAACGATTTCCTGCCCAACCCGCAGACCTGAAAGAAAGAATGAAAGGGAAGATAAATCACATGCTGCAATGCAGTCCGTTTTGGCCGATGCAATATTGTGTGGAGGGGATTACACATGTATCTGAGCAACCAATGAGAGTCAGACTTTCATTTGGATGCGTTGCCCCTTTATCTTGCTCTCTCACGCACAAACACTCAATATGACAGATGAGCTGGCCTTGGTTCACAAAACACACGACAGCATCTCTGTAATACTAAATAGCTGATCTCCTTCTGAGAGTCGTTACACAATGCTGCAGAAGGTCGCTTCGCCTCGCTATTGCAACGTTCACGCTGACCCACTAACCCAGTTTGCACTGCTTTCTGTTTTTAATTAAGATGCCAGTTTGTTTTTATGCTCACTTAACACCAGCCTTCACTTTGTAAAAATCTAAAAGCAGTTTTAAAGCCAGTGCTCATTGGAATTTAGTTAAATCTTCAGTTTGACTCAGATTACGAATAAAAGAGCAGTTGAGAGCAATCAAACGTTACCAAAAATGGCAAATATGTAATTTTGTTGTTTGGATGGAACAGAACACACAAAATAGCAGAGGATGGCAAGAAAGGATTTCAGAGATTACATAAAGACAAGTATGAGATTGAGTATTTCAAGATACAACAGGAAATGTAAAACTGAGAATATAAAAGCAGCCATGAGAGAACAAGAGACAAAACATGAATGCGTCACAGTATTTCTAATCTCTCCTGCTTCTCCGCCATCTTAGGATGGAGCAACACACACAAACCACGACTCAGCATCTTCACTACCAAATGCTACATCAGCACTCTCCTTTCATTTCATGGATCAAAGCAGAGGAGACTTGAATGCAGTTAAACGGGCATGACAGGACTATATGGCCATATATGAAAAAACTGAAATATAAATATCATTGATTCCCAAGAAGACATTAATTATTTCAAATGATATATTACATTAAGTATTATATGTTGACTGAACAGACAGACATTTGCTTTGGTTGAACAACAATTGAAAGGACAAATGTTCTTATCAAAACCCTAGTGAAGTCCCTAAATAAGCAACATCCTAATCGTCACAGACAGCATCTCAACGTGCTACAAAAACAGTGCACACACATTGGAAACTCACATCAAACTGATTTGAATAGAATATGGCTTTGCATGTCACTGAACCGAAAACCATAGCACAAATATTGGGAGCAATTATACATTTAAACCTACAACAAACTAGGATATTAATTATAACTAAATATAAATAATTACTCTTAGTTCAAAAGTTTGGGGTCAGTAAGAAAAATCTCTAATACCCAAGGCTGCATTTATTTATTTTTTAAAAAGTTATTTTTTTATATTTATATATCAGTTTATGAAATAGAAATCTTGTGCAACAATGTAAAATTGACTTGATCATTTTGTATGCACCCAAGTATTCATTTTCTTTTGAAAGTTAAGTAACGGTATATATTTGTGGTTGACACTTCTCTCACCATATCCACCATTTTGGATGTTTACAGTGAAACACTAGGTTTTGAAACGTCACAATTCTTACTCAGTATTTTAACACTGATAAGAAGCATAGTAGAACTGTTATTTTGAATGAACTAATTACTTCACTAATTCCCAATAAAACTGTACATTATATAGAGCAACTGTAACCAACTAGGTAACGTTACACTAACAGATCAAACACTCATACAAGTCTGACTCATTTCCGGAGGAAATTATAGTTATACACACCGCAACACAGAGAAACACCCCTTAAAGGGATAGTACACCCACAAATTAAAATTGTCATTTACCCTCACATTGTTCTAAACCTGTATGAATCTCTTACATTTCTTCTTTTAAATTTCCCCCAAATGACTTCCAAAGTATTTGTTTTTCTCTCCATACTATGGAAGACTAATGGTTTGGTTACCCATATTCTTCAAAATATTTTGTGTTCAGCAGAAGAAAAAAATTCATAGAACAACTTGATGGTGAGTAAATTATGAGAATTTTCATTTTTGAGCGAACTATGCCTTTAAGCACTTGTGTAGAGATTGTTATTTGTTTTCTCTTACACGTACATATATTAAACACAAGACAGGTAAACCCAGGTTTGTTGTTTTTTTTTTATCTGCCTGAGGCTCAATATCAATCAGCAAATGTATCCAGACTCAGAACACTAGCACTTCCCCCTTCGGTCAGTTCTGTGGCAGCTGTATCACTGTGGGTTAAGAAACATGGCTGACTCTCACACACAATCCAGAGTGAGTGAGGATTTCAGGGTAACCTACTGTCGTAAGCACAGCATAGACACAGGGTTAACCTACATCAGAGGTATGCCGTGAGGTGAACTTGAATTAGATACAGGTAGATAGACAAAACCCAAGTCACATAAATCAAGTAATCCCCATTGACAGACAACAGCTAATCTCACAGAGCCACAATAATAAACTAATTATTCCATATAATCCACCTTTCAAAAGTTTACGGTTGTTTTTTTTAAGCCTGTCTTATGCCCATTAGGGCTATATTTATTTGATCAAAAATATAGTAAAAACAATAACATTGTGAAATATTACATCTTAAAATTACTTTTTATTTCTATACATTCAAAAATAATTTATTGCTGTGATCTGATATCAAAGCTACATTTTCAGCAGCCATTACTTCAGTCATCATCAGTATCACATTAAATCACTCTTTACTCAAGAAGCATTTCATTCTTATCATAAAAAAAAAACACCAAAACAAAAAAGCCATGTTGGCCTACCATTCATAAACAATCTGGACTGCCATAACTCACATACAGCCCATATTGTGCAGATTAAGGGCTAGAATTGGCATTTAATGCTGTATAATCCAGAATGATGCTTCATTATACTGGCATATTATAAGGAATTATAATATTCATATTCTTCTTTATTATTCCAGCAGGAAGTCAGTCAGCCTAAAGTCACTGAATTCACAGTAGTGTCAAACACTGAGGTTCCTAACTCAAGTTACCTCCTGCATTTATGCTTACAAATGTGCATTTTGCTTTTTCCTATTCGAGATAATCAAGAGGAACTACTTCAATTTTAGTGCATAATACACCAATGCCATTTAAGCACTACACTTCACAACCCTCTTCTAGGTCTATAAAATCTTCCCTAGGACTTTATTGATAGATTGCAATGTCCTGGGAAGTATATGATTAAATTGTTCCGGTCTGAAGTTTCACTTACCACTAACTACAGTCCTATACGGTCACGTGTTTGTATTATCAGCATGTTTTTGTATTTTTCAGCATGCTTGCAGTTTGTGTGTGACACAAATTGGTGTTAGATTTCACATGTCTTAGAGGAATGGACACTTAACATCAAAAAGTAACGCACACATCGCTCACACCATCACATGAAGTGAAATTTTTTTTTTTAAAATCACGCTGCCAAAAGACCTGAACCCTGATTGCCTATTGATTGTTTGATTGCTGCATGTGGCGTAACAGACACAGCAGGTGATAAGATAACTATACACACTCTTGCAGCGCCTGTCAACGGTTTCACAAATAAATGTAGAATTTATTATTCAGTAATTTTGATATGTCCTGAAACGGTGGTCTTTACCTGCAATGTTTTACTGACACAAGTGATTATGATTATATGCTGACCTACTCTGTTCCATGTGTCTCATGTTGATGATGTAACTCAGCAGAATGTCAGGATCTCTGGGGGTTTAAATCCTGGAGCTGACCAATTGTCAACCGTCTTTTTAATCGGAGAAAGACAGAATCCAGGCCAGCACATTTAACACACAGACAGACATAAACAGTACAGGCCAACAACCTGCTCCAGTTGTGCTGCTGTCCATACAGCTGTCTACCTTTGCATTAAAGTAGGTCAATGTGGTCTCAACTCTTCTCTCCTTCTTATCTGGTCTGTTCGGGTCTTCCTGTTAGACTGCCTATCCAATATATTGCAAAGTCACAACTTAAAGTAGCTGATTCAAGGAAGAGCTGCATTGGTGCATAGCCACTCCCTTTACCTCAGGTCCATGCAAAATGCACTCTGTCCCATAGCCCATCTGCACCACCTAAAAGAAATGCTGTCATGTCCAAACAAAACAGCCCCACCCACAATGGCAACACTGGTGTCAATAACTCAGATCATTATCTTAAGAAACACTTTGCAACTTGCTGTGAGCCTATTACTAAAGGGACAGTTAAGCTGAAAACAAAACACCATTTACACATCCTCATGTTGTTCCAAACCGGTATGCTTTACTTTTAAGACGACATTAAGCGGAATGACAGACTAGGTCACCATTCACTTGCATTGTATGAAATAAAATGGAAAAAAAGATGCAATTAAAGTGAATGGTGACTCAGGCTGCCGGCCTCTCACATTCACCTAACATCTCGTTTTGTTTACCACTGAAGAATATGATGATGGTTTGGAACAACATGACGGTGATTAAATATTAAGAAATGCATTGTGATTTTTCGTGAACTATTCTATTAAAATTAACAGCATGACCCCCACACAGATGTATTCTACATATTATAAATGGGTCTTAAAGTGGCTTGAAGTCTTGGTTACCACTATTGCCGTTTAGATGCTTAAGCATACAAGTGGCTATAAAAACTAGACTGGTAAAACAAGATCCATGACATATGGGATTCAGTAGGTGTCTGTATCTTTAAGCATCTCGGATACCACAAGTTCATAAGACAATGTCTGTATCCGTAGTATTGTTTTTCTTATATCGCGATGCTATTACATCGATTATCATCTAAACGACGGCACAAACTCTTCTGACTGATTTTCTATTTTAAAGTCGCATTTCAGTGGCACGTGACGAATCGATTGTTTCGATTAAAGCCCTTTGTATGTGGAACCTCGCGCGAATGCGTCATCACATGCTAGTTTAACGCATTTCGATCAAAGCTTGTCGATTGAATATTTCAAAATTAAAATAAAAAGGGGGGAAGGGGGTGGGGATAAAATAATTGCGCGTGTATCACCTGAATATAACGGGTCTTTGTGAACGTCGCGCCATCTGCGCTCGAGGCTTTATGTGTTGATAATGAACGCGCTCGCGCCTCACACTCGTGACTGTTCGCGCGCACATGGTGCAACAATAAACGGCGATATGATATCTAAATGCGGACGTAAATATATTTAAATATTCGATATGAGATTACATCGAATTCTCGACTTTGTAAACGGCTTTCCGTCCATCGGCTAGGCTATGGTGGCTGAAAGTGGGTTAGGCGGTCACCCACCCGCACATCTAACGTTACACAAAACACACTCACTCACACGGTGATGCACATCCGCTGAATGCAAGCGTGCTAACCATCCACACTGACCAATTATTTAGCCAACTCAACAGTTTAAACACAAAACGATTTCAGTGCTCGTACAGATGGAATGTATGTGTGCGCGCGGGTTTTACCTAGCTGTCCGTCCGTGATGGTCAGGACGATTTCATCCATTAGAAGATAGCGGAATTCCACATCGTCCTCGACGCAGCGCTCCTTCAGAGCTCGCAGGATCTGGACCTGCGGGTATTCCTGGCTGATCCGCCGGTCTGTGATAAACCACACCCGGGAACACATGTTTTGGAGCTGGAGTGCGGAACTTCAGGTATCTTGCAACAGGGACACGGAGCTGAACCAACACAAAGAGCCGCAACAATGTTTTTAATAAAAGACAAAGCCCAGATAATCCGCTTTAACCAGATCCCAAATCAAGCAAGAACGCACATAAAATCGATTTCTAAGGAGCACGCGGTGAGAGGCTGCGGTTTGCCTCCCAAATAACCGAAAAAAAACGATAGCGCGCTCCCCCACTGAGGGCAACAGTAATTGCCCCCAACACGGGCTAACAAAAGCCTCGCAACAGAGCTTGGTTCCTCTTGCTCACTACGATTCAGACTTCAAAGATTATACCGAAAAAAATCGCGACAAAATGGAGAGAGGGCGGATGAGAGGCTGGATGTTGTGACGAGTGATGCCCCTGCTGATCTCCGGTGCTCGCGCTGCTCTCAGCCCTACGCCTCGGCTTTTCCAGCACGCGCTTTGCGTTTACAACTCTTTCCCTCGCTCTCATGCACAACCCGCATTAGCCAATGAGCGAGAAGGGCTCGCACTCACATTGACCAATCGCAGTACACAGTCCTCACTGCAAACCAATCGGGGGAGAGAACAAGAGGAGGCTCGAGATGTCCACAGGAACCAATAGGAGCTGCAGGGTGAACAAGGAAGAGGGGAGGGGGTGGGGTGCGGTGACGTATGCGCAGGCGTGCGCGCGCTCGTTCTCAGCTAGGATTTTTTTTGTGTGTGTGAGCGCGTGGCAGGAATTTCAGCAAGGGAGAGGGGAGGGAGTCTCCAAGAGCGCGCACTACCCCGAACCGGTTCAGACCGGGCGTGGGGAGGTTTGGTTTGGTTTGGATACCAACGCCTGTCTCGCTCTTGCTACGTGTTGAAACGGTCAAAAAAAAAAAAAAAACGGTTGAGCGAAGACTCCCCCCACCCTGAGGAGATGGGGAATGAGCGCGTCTGCAAGCGCATCCTCACCCTTTTGTGTAACTCAATCAGCTTTTTTATTGTCGTGGCAACCCCATAACAACAAAACACAGAAGATTATTTTATGTTTTTGAAAGATATATATCGGATATGGATAACTTCTCAGTCTAGAAATTTGAGTCAATATATCTATCTCAGAGCAAAGTTAGTTTATTTTGTTGTTTTAATGACAAATACATCGCTTCGAGGCTATTCACAATTCGCCACGGATGCAGAATCCTTGCTATTCTTGTGTGAGATCATACCACGACAAAATGACCCACTTCGGCTTTGTTTACACCCAGAGAGGCAGAGGGGAGGGGCGAGGGGGAGAAAAGTATTATATACATACATTATTAAACCAACCGATTAATAAAGGATGTCTTTAAGTAAAATCAAACCTGTCTCAAATGAATCTTCTATTCTCTGTGAAATGTGCCGTTCACATGAATAACACAATGCAGTAAATCCTCATTTCAGCCTTAAAGGACTGCTGGTCCCGCCTTTATTTCGACCTAACACGTCCATCAAACTCCCAGCGCCAATTTTCTTAGCCAATCAGCTTTCAAGAATTATTTTCAGGGCGGGATATTTATGGCGTGATACTTATTTATTTTATGTCGACGATACGTAATGTACATTTGAACCGCTTGAATTATGTTTATAAAACTGATTTCCACTCATGATATCAAAGTGCTTTAATATGATGAACAAATTAAGTTTTTCTTCTGCAAATGCATTACATGTATTATTTCCATACAATGATGTGGGAGACTGTGATGTAAATTTCTTGGTGGTGCGATCATGCGGCAAGTCAACGCTGCCACCTGGTGGATATTATTACTATAACATCAGCATATGCTTACGTATATTCAGCTCGAATAAGCTTGATACAATTCATCCGTAAAATGTATGTAATTATTTTTTCTTGATTCTTCTAAGTAACCAGCAGTTGTGCAAGACAATAAACACTCTATGGTTCATTAGTATTTCGTTTTGGTCATGTTTAGATAACATTGTGAGTGACAATGAATTTTGTGTTTATGAGTCTCGTAAGTGCTATTGGAATGTGAAATATGAAATGCCACTGACATCTTTACTCTTGGGATGCATGATTGTTCAGGTACAATAAAAAAAAACTGATACATTTTTATATAGCCTTTTAAAAATAAAAGTTTAGCCTTTCTATCGTTTTTTTTGTGTGTGTGTGTGTGTGTGTGTGATATCATACAATTGAAAAACCAAACACATAATTATTAAATGAACAGAGCAATTTATTCAATCATTCAAATTCACATTAAAAAAGTTTCTGAAACCCTTTCAAGCCTGAAACTTTTGGGTCAAGAATATAAATGCCACCAAGCACAATAATTGACAGATTCATTTTTCTTCTGTTTGGGATTCCTCTCCAGAAGGCAAGTTCTAATATATATTATCAGTTTCTGATATATTATAAAGTAGCCCATTTAGCTAAGCGTATCTTCCTGCTAGCTTTGGTGACATTTTCAGTCACCACAATCAATCATTGTGTAAACATTTCACAGTGTAAATATTAGCATTCAACTTTTTACCTGTTAACTTGTTCTAAATTATTACAATGGACCCAATTAAATAACAACTCTCTAATAAACAAAGAAATATTATTTTACATTTGTCCTAAACACTGCATCTCTGCATTATGATGATTGATTAATCCTTGACCCTATTAGAACGTTGTTTAGCATTAGCATGGCCGCTCAACAAGACACATTTGTGCTAAAACAAGCTAAATTTCCAGACCTGATGTCTCATGTCTTATTTCACAAATAACTATCTACCCCGACGCTACACAATATGTGCATCAGAAAAATGAGGCCTACTCATTTGATAGCTGACCAGATATGTTTATATTTAGCAGGAGAATAGCACAAAAAGCAAGGGAGATATAAATAGAGACTTTTTAAATATAGTCATATTCTTTGTGAAGAGAATATTTCTCCTGACCCCTTTGAGGTGCAGATATATTATATTCCGACCCTTCCTTTTACCAACACATGTAATCCCTGGCATGCATGAAGAGTTTAAACTGCATCGATACAAGAAATAAAACACAAATAACACAATCTACAAAAATAAAAGCCAGTTACCATTACATTAATACCTGTTTTTCAGTGAAACTCACTGAACACATCTCATGTTCTCTTAAACACAAAATACATACATTAATAAATAATTAGTAGTAATTGATTAATTGTATTGCAATGCATTTTGACACATGATTATGAACTACAGCATAAAGTGCATGATACCCCCATTCCTCCCTTTTTTCCCCATTACATTTCACTATAATTCTAAAGTTTGAGGTTTTTGCAGCCCAAAGGTAGCAGTCTAGCTCCCAGAAATGTACTTCACGGTATAATCTCAAACACCTAAATGAATTCATCAAGGTCATTTCAAAACGGCATGTGTTAGAGCAGAATAGGAGCTAAACTCTGTATGAGGACATACATCCAGAAATTATGATAACACATTTAAATGTTTCAGAGGGCAAAAGTATTTACATATGACAAGTTGATATGATGACCGTGTTCTCATATGAATAGTACTTACAATGTAAATTATAGCCTGCTGTGTTTGAGCCAGTGAATTTAACAAGATCATTCTTATTTCAACCATCATTATAAGTTTGTTTCAACAGTGCCTAATGTTTAGATGCATATTTACAAGTAAATGTTACACTAAAGAGGGATTTAAAAAAAAAAAAATGGACAGTTGACATTAATAATATTTTTTGTTCATTTAACACATCTTATTTCTTGACTTGAAGAATGGCAGGATGCATGATGAGGTTGTGACTGTCAGGCTGTTTAAGGACTGTTGTCGTGGTGCTGGCCTGCTGCACGCTGCGAGTAATAGGTCCTCCTACTCTCTCTCTCAACCTCAGAGACAAACTGTCCTCTCTTCTGGGCTGTAGCTTTACGTCGCTCACTCTCTGCTCCATTTTTCTACCCAAAACATGTACCCGGACACCCGGCTCCTGAGAGTTATCCTGAGCAACTGAGGAGAGGACTATCTGCTGCGGCATAAAGCTGCTCTTTAAAATAGGCTTGCTTTTTTTACTAGACTGAACCACAGATGTTGACAGAATGGAAGGTCTTTTAAACCTAAAATCCTGAGTTTTATCAACTTCTGCATTTTGCTTGATGAGCTGACTCTTTGTTATTGGTGTTGGCCCATGGTTTGACCCTTGTGGCTTTGCACTCATATTTGTAATTTGTCTGCGAAGGCTCCCGTTGTTCTCCTGGGCGGAAACGATACTGAGTGTTCTTTTCTTGGAGTTTCTACTGGCCGGCCTCATGGGGCAGCTAAAAGCTACATGTTTTTTTAAGCTAGCATTGTATGTAAACTCCCTGCTACAGTGAGGACATGCAAAAATGTCTAGGTCATCCTGAGCAAAGGCCTTTCTCCCCCCAGCAGGTCTGCCCCTTTGCACCAGATGAGATTTCTTCTTATTCAGGACGCTCATTTTTATTTTGACTGACGATTCATGAAAGTTCAGTTTTTTCGGGTGTCCAACCCTTTGAGAGAGATTGTGCCTACTATTAACAATTCTTGCAGGCGATAACACCCCATTTTGTGCTTTTGCAAACTGTTTAAGTGGTATAGGGTTCTTTTTAGGAGTGTAGCGCTTTTTGTCACTAGCATTAGCACAGGCTAAGATGTGCTTGTGCAGTTCGGGCATGTTGTCAAAGCTCTTACCACACTTGGTGCAACGAATGGCTGTGCTGAAGGTCTGAGGGATGTTGTGGGTGGTAAAGTTGGTGGCAGATGCAGAGGTCATCCCAGTTGGCGTTCGATTATGGTATGGAAAAGGAGGCGGTTTGAAACTTGGGTAGTGTTGGTTAATGCCTAGACGTACATCTGGACCTTTTGATTTGACCCCGCCAGATGCCATGATTTTTATTGTTGTAAACAGCTCTTCAGACGTGCTGTCCAAGGTATCCTCCTCTGTTTTTGCAGTTGTGTTGTCAGATTCTTGCTTAATTTCTACGACTGGAAGGCTTGGATCAGTCATGTCAGTTTTGGGACTGTTATGGTTTTCAGGTCGTAACTTGCCATGTACTACTTCAGTGTGTGAGCACTCTTGACCGGGATGGAGATCTCGCTGATGCTGTTCCAAGTTGCAGAGGAAGGCAAATTCTTTAGAACATGTTTTACAAACATAAATTTTACCAATGCCATGATAACTGGAACGATGCTCAAGCAAACCTGTGTCGCTCTTAAACAACTGTACACAAAATTCACATTTATAGGGCCACTCCTTAGAGTGTTCACCTACATGTTGACTGAGAATCTTCATGGACTGGAAGGGCTGTTCACAAACATTGCACATAAAGTTCTTGCAAAAAGGATGCAAAGGAGGTAATTCATCTTCAACTTTGTTTTCCTGTTTAGAACAATCAGAGGACTGGGCATTGTCCTGTCCCTCTTCTTTGCTCTCTGATTCTACAACACTAGTGGAAGCCGTTAGGGTCGGTGTAACATCTGTAGAGCTTGATGACTGCTCTATAGGTGCCAACTGTGTGGATTGTTCAGAAATTAGGGAGGTGTCTTGACTGAGAGGCTGCGGCTCAGATGGGACATATGGTTCCTGTTGTAATCCATCGACAGGAATTTTATCTGAGAAACATTGAACAGAATTAGCTTGAAGAGCTGGGAGAATATTTTCTGTAGATTGCAGTGCAACTGTATACTCAATAACAACAGTGTTTGGAGGAAAAGTCAAGGATGTGATGTTAGACTGGTTAACAGGCATAGATGGAGAAAATATCTGTGTGTCAGAAGCTAATACAGAGTCTACAACCAACGTTCTTTGAGCTAGTTCACATACAGCAGGATCAGTGACCCAATGAGGGCCTTGTAAAGTCAGTGAAGGGGCTGCAGGTATAAGACTCTCCAGACCTCCAGGAGCAGAGGACACCCACTCAGGGATTGTCACTTTCAAATCACCCTGTGAGAGTTGTAAGGGATTATCAGCACAGTCTTCTACAGACCCTGTGGGTGGTACAGTGTCAGATACCAGGAAGGCTGAATGAAGAGTTTGAATGTCCTGATTGGGTTCCACTGTAGAAGTTGATAGAAAGGATACAAAAGTTGGAGATGAAGAAGGTGAACAGTGACGTGGGGAGACTGGGGCAGCTGGATGGATACTGACAGGAGTGAGCAATGGAGGGTTTGAATGGATTGAGGCAGGAGGAAGACCCAACTCAAGCAAAAGCTTATCAGGGTTTGGTGGACTTGCATCAGACACTGGCACAACTGCAAGGTTTGTTAGGTCAGGAGCACTTATAGCAACTACAGCAGCTGAATCTTCAACAGAAGGAATGTCTACCCCACCATACTCATTCATAAGCACCTTCTGAAGCATACTAGAGTTAGGTTTGTTTTTCCTCAAAGAAGGCTGAGTGAGGTAGACTTCAGCGGGGTCACAGTCTAAACTCTTTCCACTAATACTTAAGTCCAGAATGGATTCCGCTAAGGCTTCACTGCTGTCTCGCTTACCCACAGAGTTATTGGAGAGGTCCAATGGCTGTTGATTACAAGAGTTTCCTCCAGTTCTTGATACAGAGCAGTCCAATGGTAAAGTCTGTTGTAGGATTTGAGCTCCATCAGAGCTGTTTATGGGTAAATCTAAAGGCTCAGGTTCTTCATTGCCCAAGAGGCTGAACTCGTGGCTCTCTGACACTTTGACTTTTGTAGAATCCAGATCTTGCTTTTCTAAATTCAGATCAGGGGTTTGCTGTTGTGAGCTGGGAGGGGAGGTTGTCCTTCTCTTAAATCTTGTTGTTGTTGCAGGTAAAACAGTCAGGGATAAGGGAGGACCCAGTTTGTGGCCATCAGCAATTAACGCAAATGACTGTTTATTGCCATCCTGATTCTGCAGGAGCTGCTTGAGTTTGGGAGACAGATAGACTGTTTTTTCCTTGTGAAAGGCAACTGTCTCAATGCACTGAGGTAAATGAGCAGTGACCAGTGGAGTCCCAGACATAGACGACAGTGTTAAAGATGACAAGGAAGATGATGAGGTACTCAAGATTGATTCAGACTCTAATTCTGTTTTTATTTGTGGGAGTAAAGGTGGAGTAGAAGTCCTTCGTCTGGCTGAGGATTGTCCAGACAGGTCAGGGCTGAAACTGCTGTTGCTGGTTTCTAATTTAAGAGCTTGTGTAATTTGAGCTGGACCGATTATAACAGCATTTAATCCAATCACAGCAGAGCCCCCAGAGTTCATCTCAATCATCTCACAGTTACTTACAGCACTCGTCGAGACAATTTTCCCATCTATGTAGAAGCTGAGATTCTCTGAAATATTACTGGAGATATCAACCATGTATTCTGTTTCCTGATCAATTTCCTCTGTACACTGTGGGTTAGCAGTCTGACAGTCCTGCGCTATCTCAACAAGCTGCTGTCCTTCAGGTTCATTAGTGATTTTGACCTTCTTATAAACTCCTCTAGGAAGAAGCTGGCGCTCATGGATCCTGCGCTGATGTCTCCTTAGACTAGTATGAGTCCTAAATGATTTTTTGCAGTACTTGCAGACGTGTGAGGCTTTGAAATCACTGTTTTTATCAACTTTACGTTCACCATCAGCTGCATTATTGTTTTGGTGTGGGTTCTGTGATGCTGTTTTCAAAGGTTCACCACTGCCAGGGACATTCTGACTAGCAGTGCAAGTGACAATTGTTTGATCATTTGTCTTCTTATTTCTATTTTCATGCCTTTTTTCATGCCTCCGACGACTAAAAAGTGTACTGAAGGTCCTTCTGCAGCGATTGCATTTAAACCGCTGTGTGTGGCAGGTTGAAAGAGCATGTGTTTGTATGTGACGCTGCAGGCCTTGACTACTCGTAAACCTTCTCTCACAGCGAGGACAGGGCAATTCACCCTGGAGTTTAGTACCAGGGTCAAGGTCAGCCTTAGTGTCATTTAAAGGCAAATCAGTCTTATAATCCTGTTTTATAATTCCAGAATGCTCAAGATCACTTGCCTGACAGGCTTGACTATGATAAGTTAGATTTTGGGACACAGGCTGGCTTGCATTCTGGAATAATTGAGTGTTCTGTTTGTCTTTGCAATCCATCTTCTCATCGGTTCTTTCTATCTCTCCCCGTTCTGGCTCGAAGATGCTATGAAGTGCAGCTTCACCAGAGTGGTCATCTTGAACTCCGGGTAGCTGGAGAAAAACCTCTGATGGCATACTATTACTGTCCTCTTCCACAACTGAAACATGAACATGCCAGTGACATAATGAAGAAATTTGAATTTCTGTATAACTTTATACCCTGTGCAATCTCGTCCAACATATGTCAAAAGCATTTTTAAATGTACAAAATGAAGAGACATTTTTAAACTTACTGTCATCTGATCTCCACATCTCCCTTATTGCCCTCGCTAATGTTTCTTCTCGGCAATGTCTGTTGGCTGAACGGAAAAATGAATACTGTAAAAAAAATTGACAACGACGTAATTTTAGAATGAAGCATGCAATGACATTGCTAACTTAAAAATAACAATTCATGAGAGATATCTCTATTAAAATTCCATAGTTCATCAGAATTTATGTTTGTGCGACATATGGTGGGCAGTTGAGCTCATTACTGAAAAGTTTGTAGAAAAAAATATATTTTTGCAATTTAAAGCATATCTAAATGGCAGTAACCGCCATAGGCATTGAGGGGGACATGTCATTTTTAGCCTGGTGTGCTTCAGAGGTAGCCTATAAATCTAGACGCACCCTAGCGGCAGCAAATTTAATCTGCCCGCAAGTGTCGTCTAGGAACTCTCAATACCCTTCTGAGCTGTATTCCTCACAATCTGGAAGGGCCAATCACGTCGTGTATATAGAGTCGGCGGGCGGGGCCATAATGACGACGGCCGAGTTGCGTTTGCGTGCTTCTAGTAAACACAGAAACTGGCGAACGGCGGCGGTCTTTCGAATCAGCTTTGACCGCGTCTCTGGAAGACTTGGAGTTAAGCTTTTCTCTGAGAAAAGAACAAAGAACGGCACTGAAGTCATTCTTAAAAAGGGAAAATGTGTTCGGAGTTTAGCCGACCGGATACAGTGAATGTTTAATCTATCAACAAGCTCCGCTTCACCTTCGTTGCTCTGGTTGGTGTAGCGCTATCCTATCGCGTGCAGAGGGAGTTTGAAAGACAACCGTTTATCCCGCCCCTCGGATTGAGCCCTGTCTATGGTGAGTTTCCAGACCAAACATCTTGATGTGGGTCTGGCTTGTCAGGCTACTTCAGAGGTCTAATAGTGCTCATCAATGTCAAAATGATCTCCAACCGAATCAAAGAAGGCTGAAAGTTTGAAGCTTGGTGCAACCGTCATAGTGACAACAGCCTGCACTAGGTATTGGCATAGGCAATCTGATTGGCTGATGCCTTGGCGCTTAAAGTTTAAACATTTTTAACTTCTGCCACAAGCAATGCCAGGGACGCAATGCAATGGAATTCACAATTCAATAATGCACCGTGAAAGAGTGCGTGCGTGGTAAGATAGCTTAACATTTAATATTTGAAAACTGTTTTAAGATGGCTATGTATGTTTAACCACAGTAACATGAAATTTCGCCGTTTTGAATTGATAATATGCAATAATTTAAATTATGTCATTCATAACTGAATGTGACAAGACAATAAATGTTTTTTTTTTTACATATAGGACATTAAACATACTAACAAAAGTGAATGTGCATTTGTGCAAAGAGTTCAAATGGATTACTTCACAACTATGTAGGATATCCACCTTATTTTTTTCATAGCAGAAGTAAGGTGCTGTCTGTGAATGTGCAAGACCGATTTATTATCCGCTATAGGGAAATAAAAAGAATATATCAAGTGCAGTAAACTGTAAAACTTTGCGCTACAAACCAGCGTGTTTATAATTAAGACAATACATTAAAGTTATATGGTAAGAAATACCAGTTTGCCAGACACATTAAATGGCCGCGTCCGCTCTTACCTGAAAAATAAGCTGGATAAATAGACCTAGAACTTCTTTTACTGTTCTACCGTCAAATTTTACTGAGTAAACTTAAGACTGTTGTAAATGTCAGGGTTTGTACACTGTAATTTTAACCAATTTGAAATTAGCTACAAGAGTAAAATTACTAATGTAAATGTCCTCTGTCACCCTGAAGTTACAATAGAAGTTTTGATTTGATTTGTGAACCATTGTTAATGGATGTAAAATGACCAGTGTTGTGCAAGTTACTTCCAAACTGTAATATATTATAGATTACTTATTACTGCTATTTAAAAGTAATTCATTACATTACAATATTACTGTCTCAGAATTGTAATGCGTTACATTACTCCTGTATTACTTTTGAGTTACTTTCACCAAAATAACTTCAGAAGTAGCTCTTAACATTCTAAAATGTAGGCAGAGAGCATTTTACATCCAGTAGAAGGCGATATGATGAAGCATAATGACATGGGCCATCCAGGCTAACAATAGAGAATTGGCAAAAAAGTGAATGCTCAAGACAATCCAAGAAATCATGACGATCCAACTTTGTTATAAGTATTATTTTAGAGGTAAAGTGATTATCTGGCAATATCTGGGAATAGCTTCTGTTCATAGACACAACAGAACTGTGTAAACTCTAAGTTATGACAATATGCGCATTTATTCTTTTCTTATAGTTGCGAGATAGTTTCGGTTTTAGAAAAAGGTTGTATTTGACTGCATTTGCATTTGACTAGCCTACGTTCTTGTCTTTATCTCTGATAAACTAAGCAATGCGCATCCATCTCGCGAATGTACAGTAGGGGGCGTAGCACCAAATTTTGGGCCCTGGGTACAAACCATCTTGCTGGGCCCCCGTACCATGTATGTGTATGTATAGAAAACGGACTTCCCTGCCTTGGGCCCTGGTTACTCAGTACCCTTTATCCCCCCAGTCCCACGCCCCTGGAGACGGTGGGGACATTTTCCCACCGGTTAATCAAAGTGTGATGACATCACCGGTATCTGGGCTTTTAAATCACTATAGTCTATCTAACCGAAAGGAACATGTGCACTGCCGCTTGGGCATTAATAACGGGAGCGGATGCAAAGCGAGTGCTTTCAAGAATTCCTATAAAAGTCAAGCTTCCATATGAACTGAAAACGCGCCAGTGCGCTCGTTACGCACTGACGCAATGACAGCTCGTTAGTAAATGCGCGCTCTGTGCGGCCAAGCAGGTTTTTAGTTTCGGTTTAAAATCCTATCATTCTTAATGAAATGCACAACACAATGACAAACCCCCTTTAATAGGCGCTTTTACATTTTACTTTGAAACCAAATCTTCCGCGATCATCTGTCAGCTAAAGATCACATGTTCGGTTCATGCTTAGCAGACACCTTCCGTTTTTATTTGAACAGTCTGTTCTCTAACTGAACTAAATTACTTTATTACTATAAAAAATCTAAACGACGTTGTCACGGTGTGCAGTAGTCTTATTCTGTCATCTTCACCCAAGTGTTGTTTATAGGCATTAGGCCTATAGTTTGGCTCTGCAGCGCGCGCCTTGTCTCTCGTCCGTTCTTCGACGCGCTTGTCGTTGTGCTATTCTTTGAAACGACAGAGCCTTTAAACCTTCTTTAGCCACTTTTCCACTGGCCAGCGCGAGCACAGAGGCTGAAATCATGCCTGCGGTACTTCTGTAAAATCCGCAATAAACACGTACGCCTTCACTGGACTATGTCACAGCATATCCAAATGTACACCAGCAAGAAGGAGATGAATTGAAGTACTGAATTGAAGGAAAATGAAGTAAATCGCTATACAAAAATATATCAGAAGCTGTCATTTAGTATTTAATTACTAACCTGGACACCACACACGGCTATTGAATGACCACGAACAGGTAATGCATTTTTGCATTTTTCATGCCTTAATGTATCGCGCCTTTTTTCCTTTTCCTTTTTCGTTTTATTGTATTTTTTTTGGGGGGGGGGGGGTAACGCAAGCGTTACTGGAAATGTACCGAGTAAAATATTACTGAAAATTGATTAGTAATGCCTTACACTACTGCGTTACAGCAAAAAGTAATAAGTTACTGTAATGTATTACTTTTGTAATGCGTTACTCCCAACACTGAAAATGACATATCTGGTATCATCTGAATCCTTGCATGTTAAAAAAATAAATTAAATGTCATGGCTGGCCAGGCAGAGAGGGTTGAAATGCTTCTTTCCAAAGTATTGCTACTGGATGCAAGATAGCACAAAATAGCACCATGTTTAACATTTCACAATTGTAAAAATGTGTGGTCTATTGTGTGTGTGTGTGTGTGTGTGTGTGTGTGTGTGTGTGTGTGTGTGTGTGTGTGTGTGTGTGTGTGTGTGTGTGTGTTCTATATGTGTGAGGGACAACAGATGCAAATTAGCACTAGTAGCTAAATCTGGCTTGTTTACAGCAAGTAACCTGTTGTTGATCAATGAGCATTGTCCCTATCAAATAAAGACTAATTCAATATCTGTTTCCTATTTTACTTTCTGTTGAATTAAAGTATTTCATTTGAACTAAAATGCTTAAAATTAAATGGGACGTGTTGGCATGTTTTTATATTTAATTACCATAACAAGTCCATGCACAAAATGTAAAATGCCCATGTTTTCTCAATTGGTTACAACTGCAACCTGTACCCTACATTCTACCAGAATTACAAAATATACATTCAGATGTGTCTGAAGATAAACATACAGGAAGTGAGCTCCTCATGGGTTCATGTGTAGTCTACCTGTAAGACTGTGGAGGTGTGGGTGGGGTCAGATAAATTTACCCAAGCTAATATTAAATAATCTGATTTTACAGTCAGAGGCTTTGTATGATCACAGGGCGCCCTAATGCAGTGAATAGACAACTTATCAACACAATAGCAATAGGATCAAGCACAAATCTTTGTCCACGATCACGATGCTCAAGAAATAACGTAATGCCCCCATAACTGCCGCATTCACGCTATACATTATGCGGGGGATCGATTTACCACCATGCAGCGGCTGTTTATAATATTATACAGGCCTGTTCATATGTATGCATGTCGGCTAATAGTTACGCAATTGCACAACACGAATGCATGATATCAGTGAATAGATTAAATTGTTTAAAGCGGGTATAATCGTGTAGACATGTCTATTGTACAGTCAATGCGCACATGTTGCGGGTGTCTGACAGCCCTTTAAATAAGACAAACCCCGTTTGGCACTGCCGCTAAGCGCAGACGAGAAGGTCACGGTCGGAGAGACGCGCTTCACGTTAAAGTGCTTCGACATGCATACATTTAATACGCCTGTATATCGCTGTCATTTTTTGACGGCGTAATTTCTTGCAAAAAAAATTATAATAATACATGCGCGGTTAGTCTTAGTGCCAAATCTTTAGCAACGTAAACGAGATTGACATCGCAAAACTTCGGCAATCCGTTTTGTGCCATGTCATTTTGATCAGGAATGGTCTTTTTGGTGTCTGTTTTAAATTGGCTATACCTGTGTATTGCTTACCAGCTTTGTTGTGACGCCTCGCCGCTTGTCTGCTGGGCACGCGCAGGACGGTCGCTACTGCAGACTGCACTACTGACAGGGCGCATGTGCGAGGTCTCGTGCACCTGTATATTCCATGGTGGAATATTACACGTAAAACCAGTGTCATTTTAAGATAGGCCTGTTTAATTGTTTGCTTTCATTTTGCTTTCAAATATATTTTCCCATGTGGCCAAAGACACAAAAGATTGCCGTTTTAATTACATATTTTCATGGGCAATGTTTTATTGGCTAGAGATCTAGAAATGCTGTTGTGTGATAATACGGTATTTTTGTTGATTTATTTCCACTAAAATGTATGCCATTTTAAAATATTGTAACATCCCTCAATGTCAAAAGAAACAAACTCATCATTATCCAGAAACTGAATCTGAAAAAAAATTATAAAAATGTTTGTTTATACATTTAATTATATTGTTGTATTATTATTTTATATATAAATATTTATTGTGCTCAGTAAAAAATGCATATAGCACGCTATACAATGGAAAATATGTTATGCAAATTGTGCAAATTAATTCCAAATTAGGCAACATGGTTTGCTGGTGTTTTTTCACCATCCATTGTGTCAGATGAGATGACAGCCTTACAGTAGAGAACAATAGATTACAACAGAAACAAAGCACACTCCTGCATCTATGCAACCTCGAACCGAATCTATAACCATAACGTTGTAGCTATAGCCTATAGCTACCGTATTTGTTTTTTTCTCGGAAAAGAGCAAAGGAGCGTGGTATTTATTGCCAGCAGGTGTGTGTTGATGTTTATGTATGCTTACATGAAACACTATCTGAGGAGTTATTTGAACACTATCGCATTAAAACATTCCTGTAGTTATTACGAGCGACCACTAGACGCCGCTGTGTCCTAATTTACTGATAAGATGGATAAGATGCCCAACCCGGAGCACTCCTCGATATGACGTCTAATGTGTGCGTTGGTGTAAGTTTGCGCATGTGTTTGCTTCTTTGTCAACAAGTACAACCCTGGGTCACATTTTTGTCTAAAGAGGAGTGGGAACCATCTGTGTGCAGTGTAAATTGTGAAATCCCAGGTCTTATGGTGATATGAGCACATGTGCCATTTGTGGAATGTATAGGCCTACTTATCTGTGGTCAGCGGGGTTCTGTTCTATCCAACAATAACCCATTATAGAACCGTCACATTACTTTGCATTAATCTTCACCTACTCGTCCTTCATCTGCGGGCCGTCCCACTCTCATTCAATCATCTGCCGTCCACCCTCACACTTTCACCATCATACTGAACATTCCTTTACATTAGAATGTGATTGTGTGAGAGCCATGCTTTTTCCTCTCGCATGTTAATGAGCGAGATCATGTGTGACCTCAATGCTCTGGATCCGCTTTGGATGCTGTTGAGCTGAAAAGAAAAATAGTTTCTGCCCCCTATCACTTTTATTGTTTTTCATGGCTTAAGATAATGGTAAGCTGATTTTATTTCTTCAGAGTTTCACTATGAGTTAAACTGAATTTTAATCTAGTATTTTAGATACTGCTCATGTAAAGCCACAATATGTAATTTTTCGCAGCTAGATGTTGCTTATTCAATAAAGTAGTAGCTTGATGACGCTTGATCTCGCTGAGCTTTTATTATGCCGCAGACGACGCTTCTATGGGGTAAATATATGGGGTATGCGGCATATGGGGTAAAGCCACAGTCACACTAGACTTTTGCATGCGGCATTTGGAACGCAGCAAAATGCAAAACTTCTCGCAATAGCCTAATATTGCGATCCTAGACTAGCAGTTATGGGCAGCTTTTCCCTCTAAAAGCAATCAGTAGAGAACTGCACGCAATTATCAAGTCCGTCTCCCTTGATCCGGAGTGGGGCACAAGACCAAGCCATCGGGCCTGGTTTTGAGTGTTTATCGCGGCATTCTCGCTAAAAACCATTGCTGCCTCTATCTTTTTGCCACTCATTGGGCATAACCGCAGCAACTCCGGCCAATGGCGACATCACATGCATACCCTCTATTAGATAGGCTACATTTGAGTGTGTTGAAAGTTATGTTATAAAAATACTCTGTGCGTTCGCTCTGTGGCTTGTTGCACACTGCAGTAATATAGATCGATATTAGACATGGTACTCACGGTAAATCAAGAAAACAAGATTTAAACAATAAGACTGTGTTGAGCTATAGAACAATGATTTCTGTTTTCTGTCGATTAATGTATCCAAACAGTTACTCAACTGTCTATTAAAACACATAATATATTAAATATGCGTATTATGTGGTGATTCAATGGTCTCTACAAAATAAAACTGGAAATCGAGGGTAATGCGTGTATTATGTAGGCGACGGATGGACACAGTGTGTGGCCTGGTTAAAACTGCTTATTTCTCTGGATGTACACATTCATGGAAACATTATGGGATAATGTACACAAGTGAACAAAATATGTAACAGTGTTCTAGTGTTTTTAATATATATTTAAAAAATGTTACATATTGTGCCTAATACATTCCAAAAATTGATTCACAAGTCTCTCACTGTCTCAACAACAAACACACACACACACACACACACACACACACACACACACACACACACACACACACACACACACACACACACACACACACACACACAACAATAAAAGTCAATATCTTTTAGAATCAAAGAATAGGAAAAAACTCAAAACATCTTCTGAAGTCTAGACTATGAGCTCATCACATCCAAAAGCCCACAGATTTCTCACAAATCCTCAAAATTACTCATTAACCTACCATCACTAAAGCTACTTACTTTTGAGGCTACGCCATCACTGACCAATTTTTATTATTTTAATAAAAAAAAAGATTGTATTTTTTATGTATTTGTTATTTTAATTTGCACAATATAAAATATTTACCATAAAAGCAAGAAAATACTAATTATAGGTAACAGGTAACTCCAACTAGACAAAATTGTATTTTCACACAACTAAAATAAATAAATTAATTAGCATACAGAAATGTAAGTGTCCAAAAATAATAAAAACACTATGGTACATTAAGCATCTTATATAACATGTTTTTGAGAAAAAAAATTTTTTAGTATTGACCTCTACAAGTTAGAAATTTAGGATAAAAATCTGAACATGTATGAGTTAAATGACAATGAACCTGTGAATTTCCTTTCAATTAAATATATAAAAGCATTAATATATAAAATATATATTAATGCTATAAATAGTAAGAATCTCTTGGAGAGTAGAAAAAGTGTTCACCCAAACTATACTACAATATAAAAGTATAAAGATTAATATGTAAAAAGAGTGATAAGCCAGATTAAATAAATTGTGGAATAAAGCAAGATATTTCTTGAATATGTAAAAGGACATGTTTCAGCTGGAAATGCATGTCCATTGATTTCCAGCATAGAACTGAAACTGTGAGAAAATCTTGTGTTCAGAATTGCAGCGCTGATTTATTTACAAGATAACAATGGCATCCTAGATCAGTACAGTGATTATTGATAATTGTGGCACCAAAATTAACTGCTTTCAACTGTTCTTTTTGAGATCTTTACAAAACAAGTTCTAAATTTATCTCTAGAAAACGGGGGTGGGGGGGTGGGGGGATTGGTAATCACTACGTTATGGGGACAAAATGTCCCCACAAAGATGGCAATATCCGAAATCCTTGTCCTTGTGGGGAAATGTTTGGTCCCCATGAGGAAAACATCTTATAAATCATACAGAAGGTTTTTTTTTTTGAGAAAGTAAAAATGCAGAATGTTTTCTGTGATGGGGCAGGGGCAGTGCAGGGGGATAGAAAATACGGGTTGTGGAGTATAAAATCCATTATGCCTATGGAAAGTCCCCATAAAACATGGAAACACTATGTGTGTGTGTGTGTGTGTGTGTGTGTGTGTGTGTGTGTGTGTGTGTGTGTGTGTGTGTGTGTGTGTGTGTGTGTGTGTGTGTGTGTGTGTGTGTGTGTGCCCTTGTTTATATTACATTGTGGGGACCACATACGTACTCCCCATAAGGAGAGTAAAACCTGAGATCACCTACATTGTGGGGACCAGTCAGTGGTCCCCACTTTTCAAAAGGTTTATAAATCATACAGGATGAGTTTTTTAGAGAAAGTAAAAATGCACAAAGTTTCCTGTGATGGGTTTAGGGGTAGGGGCAGTGTAAGGGGATAGAATGTACAGTTTGTATGGTATAAAAACCATAACGCCTACGGAGAGTCCCCACAAAGATAGTGAACCAGACGTGTGTGTGTGTGTGTGTGTGTGTGTGTGTGTGTGTGTGTGTGTGTGTGTGTGTGTGTGTGTAGTAGTAGTAGTAGTAGTAGTAGTAGTAGACTAAAGGTGTCTAAAGGTTCAGCTGACTCACCTCACACAAATAGGTTGTGCTCAGAAAGAACAAAGACGCTATTGCGTAAAATCTATCTTTATGTATTTCATTCATGTACAAAAAATGAACACAGAACAAGGACACGATGTGCGGTAGATACATGTTTGTGCCAACTACTGACCATTGCCACACACAGACACACTAAACAATGGGCACTTCTGATCTGTAGTAGTGTTACACATACACAATGCATGTTCCGTCCACATGGCACAAAGAACTGCTTAACAAAAGAGAGGGAGAGAGACTTGCATATCACAGAACACCAGATGTGAACTCAACAACAGCCTCCATCCTGACCAACCCAACACACACATGCTAACACACACACAAAACATTCAGCTGTCCAATAAATTCAAATGTCAGTCTTGCTCATTACATCAGCTTCTCGTGTTCTGTCCATTTAGTTAACAACACACGAATACATGAATGTAGAACATGGAAAATCTCTGAATGTGTATGATTAAATTGACATAAATACATGTTCAAAATGCACATCCTTTAAAAAAAAGTTTTCTTCCTGTGATGTGATGCGAAGAGAGTGGAGTACAAGTACCTGATATTGACAACAAACTCACTAAAAACACAGAGGCAATATACAAGATAGGACAGATCCAAGCCTGAAAGATATATATATATATATATATATATATATATATATATATATATATATATATATATATATATATATATATATATATATATATATATATATATATATATATATATATATATATATCTTTCAGGCTTGGATCTGTCCTATATATATATATATATATATATATATATATATATATATATATATATATATATATATATAATATTGTGTGCTAAAGTTGAACGGAACCTGCATGGTATAACAATTTGTGTTACCAGATGCACTGTAAAAAAACTGAAAAAAGTTGAAATGACTGATTTTGTTGTGTTGGTTCGGCAACAAATCACACATTGTAAAAAACACAAAGTGAAAAAAGTTTTTTTTTTTTTTAGACACACAGACAGAATCAGCATATGAATCTCAACAGTGGTGACATTTTTTTGCTGCAATGCATGCTGGGAGACCTCATTTTAATAATGCATGCTAGGAATATTGGTCAGAAATATTATTGATTTATTTGTTTATGAGACTGAAATCTTGATCATCTTGGTTTCTTTCTTAGCTAGATTTATGCTTTTTTTTAATTATGCAGAAAACAAATAGTGTCTAGTTGACACAACTAAATTAGAAATTGGTACTAAGACAACTAAGATTTTGTTGTACAACCTTAATTTTTTTTACAGTGACTTTGTAATGAGTATGTACGCTGGAATTTTGAACTGTAACATTTTTATTGCAGGTTCTTTGGGAATCCCCAGTTGAAGGCATGAAGACATCAAACATTGGCCAGATGTACCAACAGTCCACCACACCTCTGCTTTTGCATGGATAGCTGATTACTACCATGTTCTGTGAGGGTATTATTATAGAAAAACTGAGCACCTGTGACTGTGGGATTTGTAAACTTAAAAATCAGAGAAAAAGTTTTGTAGAAGTTGCAAACTTTTCTCTCTCTTACAAATAACACAACAGTTAAACCTTTTCTAATTCTTTTGGTGAACAAGTCCTATTTTACAAATCACCAAATAAGACCTTCATATGCTCACATGATATGACGTCACACTCTACAGAGTCTTTTTATAAACATGAATTCAACATTTAACAAATAGTAAATATAAATATATATCTACTCGACTTTAATACAAATGTAACTGTTGTGTTGTAAGAGTACAAAACAAGTTTACTTCTGCAAGTTTACATAACCTAATTTTCTCAGTGAATTTACTGAAATATTCTCCACACTGTCAGCGGTAATTTATCTTTATTAGTATTACGTAAAATGTCTTAACTGTATAAAGCTTTAACCAAACTGAAATCAACATAGTGTTTCACTCAACTGACATCAACAGCATAAGGTCAGCATAAGGTATGGCTAAGCTGGTCATCATGCGTATTTACGTATTTAGAATGACGTGTATGACGTTGGTCTTGTTTGATGCCGTGAGTAGCCTAACATTGATTCTATTCCAGTGTGCTATCTGGGTGTAGCCCAAAAGGTTCAGCCTAAATGAATTAAGGTCATAGAAAGCCCATGCAGAGCGGTCATTTACAATTTTGCATCATCCACACCAGGGCTGGACTGGGGCTAAAATTTCAACCCTGGCAAACCCAGCCCATCCGGCCCATGAGTTCCCAATGAATGTTTTTGCTGGGGGGTTAGGGCCTTAAATTCGAGTAAATAAAATAAAACTAGGACAGGGACAAAATATGATAGATCAAATTTACTGCAAATGCAGTTAACAAACTTAAATTTTTGTCACACAGAAATGCACTTGAATCACTGATGATTTTGAGCTAGGATGCAGTAAAGTAAATGTACTGCTTTTAAACATGTATGTCCTTCCAAACATGTATGATTTCTGTGAAACACAAAAGAAGATATTTTGAAGAATGTTAGCAGACTCAAATAATTTTAATTTATGTTACACAGAAATAAATTAATGTAGGTTTGGATTGACATTAGGGTGAATAAACGATTACATTTTTGGGTTGAACTACCACTTTAAAAACAATCATATTTTTCATGAGTTAACTCCTAATTTATGTCTATCTTTCACGAGGTTCTCATTGAAATAACATTTAGTTAAATTTCATTAGATCTATTAAAAAAAGTTCATAACTTTTTGTCCTTAATTCATGGGCTCCAGGCTTTAAAGCTGTTTTATGGACTGTAGTTTAACTGTAGGCCAGTTTCATTTAACGGTCAGATCATGGTAGTCACAGGTAAAACCATGCTCCTCATTACCATGGCTATAAAATATATCAAGCGTACATAATGAACTATTATTTTTGTAATGTACAAAAAAAAAAATGTAAACACCCATAGAAATACAAAAATATCCTCTATGAAAGTGATTTATATTCTGCACTATTAATAGCAACATTTTTAATAAATGCGTTTCTTCCATAACACCATATTTATTCGCTGTTAGTAGCTGCAAGGTAAATTGTGTTTGTGCTAAAGTGAGTTTAGACGAAGTTTACTCAAACTATAGACGCCTTTTTTTATCATTTCAATATATAGCTACATTGAAACTATGCCCCCTCTGTATGTTTATGTTAATTATTATATTACAAAATATTTTCTATAATCATGTCCATGTCCTGGGAAAACAGGACGTTATTTGGTCACCCTTCGATAAATATTACTGTATTATTTACATTAAATTCAAATCACATTTGTATAGTGCTTTTCACAATAGGCTACATATCATTTCAAAGCAGCTTCAGAGAAAATGCGTCTACATGCATCTACTGAGACCATGTCCAAATTACGTATTTCATAAATGTACATACAAAGCACACAGTTAGCTAACAATGTATTATTAATCAATGTAGTAATTTAAGGCAAACAATGGGCTCAGTGAAGTATGAATACATGTTGTTAACAATGATTAGGGTATATAGAAAATTGAGCATGGGTGAATGTTGATGCAGAGCTGCCCCATCTGAAGTCCTCACAGGAGTTGGAGTTGTGTCTAGGTGATGGTCATCTGAAGTTTTCATAAGAGACTGGATCCAGTCTGGCGCTGACAGACTCTAGTTACCTCAGGATGAGCGTCCAGGAAAATAATTAGCGTCTGCTGTTCAAAACATTAAGCAAAGATATCATGTGCACTGATATAACTGGAGTACAAGGTTATGAGATGCATCATGTGAATGGTTAGCTAAAGAGATACGTCTTTAATCTAGATTTAAACAGTGAGTCTGACCCCCGAACATTATCAGGAAGGCTATTCCAGAGTTTAGGAGCCAAATGTGAAAACGTTCTTCCTCCTTTAGTGGACTTAGATATCCTAGGGACTAGAAGCCCAGAGTTTTGTGATCTTAAAGACATGTGTAAGCTATTGTGTATTTATTTTTGATTGTCCCGTATGGCTACTATGGCAAAATAATTTCCCTATAATGTATCTATCAATCAATACTCATGCACATGTCTTAGGATGAATGGACTGCTTCAAACCAGAACACACAGATTAGTGTATTAACACGTGTATATTAGAGAGAGGAAAGTCTCTGAACTTTGACCCTTGTACATAAGCAAGAGCTGTAGATTGTTTGTGTGTGAATAACAGACAGGTGTAAAATAGATAGTTTTCACCAGACTGGACCACACTGCAAAGAGGATTTTATTGTCTTTTATTTTTGTCTTAAAATAAATATCTAAACGTTCTTAAATCAATATGTTTACTTGTCTTGAGAAGCAAAATGTAATAATATGTAATTGTCACTTTATGCTCAGAAGATTAGAATGTGCATACATATTACATGTTCAGTCAGGCACGTAGTGTTTCTTTAAATGTGTCATCGCCAACTACTGGCCTGAATAATACAGCACTTTTCATTTTGACAATGTTGTCTGTATGTGAAAAAAAAGTTAGTCCATTTTTAGTGCATCATAGTGTGCGTACCCGAAAGGAACAAACTGGATAACTAAGTGAAAAAAGTATTGTGTGAACCTCAGCATATCAGATGAGTCCAGTCTCTCACTGGTACTGTGTACACACCCTCCCTAGAAATATATCACAGCGAGTGGACAGCACTAAGAGTGAGTGTTTGTCAAGGCCTGGGGAGTGACCAGAAACTCTGCACGTGTGTGTCTAGGCTCTGAAGTAAACATGAGGCTGCTGTATTAGCCCTCCTCCCTTGAACACGCGCACATTCTTCTGTGGTACATATATGAAACATTTCACTTTAGCTTAAATCTATCATTATCTTACAGGTATTTGTGTGTGTTCGTGTGTTTTTTTACACTTGTGCGTATCTGCAAAATTGTGTGCACTTCTATTCATTGTTTTGTGTGTTTTGGCAATTCCAAGACTTTCCTGTGTGTTCATGTGAGTGTGCATGCAGCTTTTGCTGGTCAGGAAGTGCCCTTCTCATTCGGAATGTACAGAAATCATTGTATCACAAACACACTGTTAGAGCTCAGACCGTGAGCAGGACGTCAGAGTGGGTCTCCCACTAAAAGAGTCCATTGTTCATATCTAGAGAGAGTGAGTGGCTGGGCTACTGCCTAAAACCACATTCAAACACACACACATTTGCACAGCCATAAACACACACGCAGAAGCGACTGTTACATGATTAGAGCGCGTCCAAGTAAATATAATGAGATTTTTAAAAAAAACTTTTTCTAAACAAGCTTGTTTACAATACTAGACAAAAATGTAGAAACTGATATCTGATATTAATTAATTGAGATATTTCTGATGAAATCCGAGAGCTCTCAAGCAGCACTCTCAATAGACAGCTATTTAATTAACACATTCAAGGTACAGTAAAAATCGTCCATGTGACATCTGTGGCTCAACCTTAATTTAATTAATAAAACGACAGGAATACCTTTTGTGTGCAAAAACAAACAAAAATTTGTTCTAGCCTGTGTCAGTCTCTTGTGGGCTGCGCTCTTTAGATCTACTGAAATGTTCACGTGAGCACCACAACAAATTAACAGGATACAACGTAAACGGAGTAGGCGACAGGCCAGAATGAAATTATTGAATAAAGTCATTGTTTTTGTTTGTTTTTGAACACAAAATGTATTCTTGTCGCTTCATTAAATTAAGATTGAACCACTGTATTCACATGGATGATGTTAAAGTTTTTTTTTTTACTAACTTTCTGGAAAAAAGTCAACCATTGAAATAAATTAAATAGCTGTCAGTGTCTACTGAGGGGCCTGAGAGCTCTCGGATTTCATCAGAAATATCTTACGGGTTTGGAATCACATGAGGGTGAGTAATTTTCATTTTTGGGTGAACTATCCCTTTAATACAAACATGTACAAAAGAGTGGGACAACAATGGTTCATTTATTTGTATTTTTTTAACTGTCTATCTGTCTGTCTGTCTGTCTGTCTGTCTGTCTGTCTGTATGTCTGTGTCTGTCTGTCTGTCTGTATGTCTGTGTCTGTCTGTCTGTCTGTCTGTCTGTCTGTCTGTCTGTCTGTCTGTCTGTCTGTCTGTCTGTCTGTCTGTCTGTATGTCTGTGTCTGTCTGTCTGTCTGTATGTCTGTGTCTGTCTGTCTGTCTGTCTGTCTGTCTGTCTGTCTGTCTGTCTGTCTGTCTGTCTATCTGTCTGTCTGTCTGTCTGTATGTCTGTGTCTGTCTGTCTGTCTGTCTGTTATATATATATATATTTCCTATATGTTTCTATGTGTCTTTCGTTAAAAGAAATGCCACTTAATTTATTTTCTTTTTTTAACCTAATGAGTGGTGGACGAAGACATATTAAGATTCTTGGTTCATTTGAGTGGGATTCACAGATTTAGAGACTCACTCTGACTACTTTATTGAATCACCAAGTTATACCTGCTTTGGCCAGGGCTCCATTTCCCAAAAGCATTGTAAGCATATTGTGGAGACCACAGTGAAGTGAAAAGTCAGACATTATGCTTTGGAATCTAGCAAAGTAAAAGCAATGAAAAGGAAAAGCATAAAAAAATACTTAGAGTACAGATAAATGAAAAATGTGCTCTCTTCGAAGAAAAGGTTCTATATTAAACC